>NW_010972657.1:452596-540656 GCF_000737465.1 Haliaeetus leucocephalus
CAGGGTCAACCCACCACAATCAGTTAATAATCTCTAAATAATGGCGGGGGGGGGGGGGGGATAACTCAGAAAACAATCATTTATCTCAAAGAATACCACGTGAGATTGTAGCAATAATGCATTTCACATAAAATACATTTAAATCCACATAAACAGAGATATAAGATAGTTCTATTCCAAAGAACAAAATTTTCCT
Source organism: Haliaeetus leucocephalus (assembly GCF_000737465.1). NCBI lineage: Eukaryota > Metazoa > Chordata > Aves > Accipitriformes > Accipitridae > Haliaeetus > Haliaeetus leucocephalus. The sequence goes on from NW_010972657.1 coordinate 452,793, forward strand.
GTTGTATGTGTTAGCACAGCTCCCATGGGCATCCTTATGACAGAATTTGCATCTGAACACAATTAATCTAACTTAATAGTGGCTTTGTGTATAATTAATTATATTATCAATCTGTCTCCTTAATGTTGGTTTGGATTCACAAGTTTTTATATTAGCTAAAGAAAGAGGAATATAAAACCTGTGTATTCTTATCTTGGATTTTAAAACATCCAGCAGGTTTGGATTCATGGGAAGAACACACAAGCAGGGAAGACTGCAGCTAAATGTAATTGGGAAACATATTTTAATTTCTTTCAAAAAAATTATTTTACAAATGTTGTTTCTTTTTTCTACTTGTGTTGGTTATCTTCTTATTTACTGTGATCTTTAACAAAAGTTTTTTCATGTGAGGAAAAGCTTTGAGGAAAATGTTAGGATAAATGTTGTGGTAAAAATATCACTTTGGTTTGTGTTTTTCTGTTTGTTCATTTTGTTTTTATAATGCAGACAATATATATTAAGGTTTCATGTATACCTTACTCAGTCCTCTACCTTAGCTGCTGTATCTGCAAGCTGTGCATCCTCTTTCTTACTCTAAATTTATACTTTTAGCTTTTGAATAGAGAGGCCTTATCTCTAAGTGGAATGAATGAGTTTGTGAAAGTGCTGGAATAAAACAGTCTGATGCTCTTCAGTTGTCATCTATGCTGTCTTAAAAGTCATAAACCTAAATTATATTTTGGACTACAGTTTCATGTACCTTGAATACAATAACTTTCTGTGAACTATGACATAAACCGAGAGAGCATTCACACTGATGGGTTAGAGCACAACACCCATGTTCAGGGACCACCATTAAAAATGCTTTGTAGGTACATAGAATTCATATCAGGAATTATAGGAATCCGCTATTCAGCTAGTCACCACTGCCTCCCTTTAAGGTCTGCAGTGAGAAAAAAGACAATTAATCACAACCTAAACAGAAGCCTATAATATATCAGAATATAAAGGGAACTATAAGCTGAGATGTAGCTAGCTGCAAATGTTTGACCTTCAGTGAGATGAATTCCTACTCAAGCTATCCTCAACGTTACACCAATTTTATCTTAAGACAGGTTTTGAGCATGGTCTAACCATCCAATTAATCAAAAAATTGTTTATGTAGTACAAAAGATCTCAGACTATAGTACCTAGACTGTCACAAAGGTAAATGTCTATCTAAGCCCCCAAAAGCAGGAGAAGGTTGTACACCTGAAAACAGCTGAACACAACCACCCATGCACATCACTACTTTCACCTGCTTTTTGTATTTACCCCTCTGGAATTGCCACTGCTGTCTCTTTCTTATACCTCTTAGGGCTTCTGCTGTGGCTGCTCACTTCACATGGAGGTATTCCGGCTCAGACACCTCTGTGATTTCTCCTTTCTTTGCAGGCTGATCCTCAAAGGACTAGGTGCAGAGAGGGAGCTACAGCACAACCCCATTGCCTCTGCTGGTAGAGCCCAAGCAAGCTTCCTTCAGGAAGTGCTGCTGTAACAAGAAAAGGATCTTTGCGTCATGTGAACATTAGCCAGAAAAAGTAAAACAAAGCAGCAAACCCAAGAGGGTTTTGCTAGGATAGTGATTCAACGGTGTTTGGCTGTTCCACTGCATTTTGTCAGTAATTAAGATATGGAGAGGTACACTGACCCCCTAAAGTCACCCAGGTGTAATATGAGGACTAGATTACAGATGTCTTGTGTCATCACTCAGTCATTTGTTTAATAAACCATGATGCCTCTCTGAAGTAAAATAATTAAAGACTGTGGCACGTGCTTTTAAAAAAAAAAAATCTAAGCCAAATTATCTTTTTTTCTCATTTAATTAATTTCATTTATTACCAGGATTCACATTAATAACAGAATTATCCCTTCTGAAATATTTTCCTTAAAATCTTCAGTAATTTCAACACAAAGATAAATTAAAAGAAAATCCACTACTCTGCACTGAGGAATTTACAGACTAAGTGAGGAATAAAATATGTATTTCAAGTTAAGATGTTTACTGTTACACACTGTAATTTCTAACAGGCTTTTAAAGATAAATATCTATTTTAAAATATAACCACCATCCCCATCTGTATCATATAAGGATATATAACACTAAAACCTAATTCTATAAGTATGTAGCAATAAAATGTTGAAAAATATTTTGAAGTGCATTGAAACAAAAACTAGTTCATTGGTTACCCTAAGATATCAGAATGTTCTTATGAGTAAAACTTGTGACTTTGATACCTGCAACACTTTGTCATGTAACTGTGTAAATATGTATATTCATATGCACAATTTCATATACATGTAAAATATCCCGATTATATTTTTTTCCAAAACTGGAGAATACCCATTATTTTAATATTTGATTACATACTTAGAAGGGAAAAGCCATGCTAATTTTTTTTAAATGATAAAACTATCTTCTCGGTGTACCAGATTTAATTGGGACATCATTTATGCTATTTGTATACTCTGTGTTATACTATATAGTATATATGCTGTATGCATGTGATCATTCATTAGTATTTTTAACAAGTATTCTGTCAGATTTTAGAAAGAAATGCGTTTGTAGACAGAAGATTTCTAATTTATCATCATTTTCTTTTTGGTTATTTAGTGAAGTAGTGGTAGAAATGAAATAAGTGTACATGATGTGCAAAACTGATTACTCTATCTGTATGCTGTTGTTCTTTCGTCAAAGAAAGGATTATAATGAAAAGTGAAAAGGAATTGTCTCACTTTATCTAGAAGAACACTTGTGTTGTCGTTTAACCTGGCAGGCAGCCAAACACTACACAGCCGTTCGCTCACTCTCCCCCCAGTGGGATGGGGGAGAGGATCGGAAAAAAGGTAAAACTTGTGGGCTGAGATAAAGACAGCTTAACAGCACAGAAAAGGAAGGGAAAAAAATAGTAATGATAAAAGAACATACAAAACAAGTGATGCACAATGCAATTGCTCACCACCCGCTAGCCAGTGCCCAGCCAGTCTCTAAGCAGTGGGCCGCCACCCCTCAGGCCAACTCCCTCCAGTTTTATTGTTCAGCATGACATCATATGGTATGGAATATCCCTTTGGCCCATCTGGGTCAGCTGTCCTTGCTGTGTCCCCTCCCAGCTTCTTGTGCACCCCCAGCCTTCTTGCTGTCAGGGCAGTATGAGAAGCTGAAAATTCCTTGACTTGGTGTAAGCACTGCTCAGCAACAACTAGAACATCAGTGTGTTATCAACATTATTCTCAAGCTGAATCCAAAACACAGCACTGTACCAGCTATGAGGAAGAAAATTAACTCTATCCTAGCTAAAACCAGGACAACTTTACAAGCATCCTTAGGTAATTGCAAAAGGTTTAATATTAAAGCATGAAAAATACATATATTGAGCAAGTTAGATCTCTCTTTAAAAATACAGAAGATTAAATTTGTAATATTTTTCCCAGTTATTTGTTAAAGGGCCTACCTTTTTCTCTTGTTATCTAAAAGCCTGTAGGATAGAATCCAGTAGCAGCATGCATTACTATCTGTCAGATTTTCTCTTGTAAAATTATTCAAATTTTCTAATTTGATAGAAAACATATATATCAAACAGAAGTAAGAGAGTGTCTATAGACAGAAAAGGAAGAAAAATTTAAGGCTGAAATCTAAGCTATGTCCTTTGTGCAAGAAGACTTGGACTATTCTGTTCCTATCTAGACTAACATTAGAGGAGAGAGGACAACAGCAATATTTCCTAGGGTGTCCAGGTTATAGTGTGTCACAGTCTTATACTGTGGCACACAGCGACCATTGCTATTGTGCTGTTGTCACACAGCTGTAGTCTCCACCTGCCTCGTGACTTTTTTGCCAAATGAGGCCAAGGTTCATATTTGTCCTTGATTTTAAGCCTTCCTGTACTTTTGTTCTTTCTCCTTAACACTTCCCACTTGTCCACTTTGTGACAGGATGATGACTATGTCATCTTAGATTGTTTTTTTTTTTTTTCCTTTTTTTTTTTTTTTTTTTTTTTTGATCTTACTGGGAAAGTACAGTCCTCAGGAGAACCTTCCTATCAATCAGACATGTATTAGCATCTTCTTTTCATATCCCTCATCCCTCCAGAATAGATTATTTTCACCCTCCCTGTTTTAAGAGTAATGTGAGCTAAGAGCAACACAGTTGAAGAGACAAGCCTTTCTCTTCTGGACTGTTGTGTAGAAGAGAGCTTCAGCTATCATATTAGGAATTTGAGAGTCATGCATATTTCATAATAGACCTAGTTATATGTGTCTATGTATTTAGAGAGATATATATAATTACCTCCATATAGATAGATATTTATTCCCAAACACATAAAGTTTACGTACATATATGAATTTAGAAGTACAATGGACAAAAATTGTGTGTTCTGTACTTAGAAAATGGTTTATTAATATATCATTGCCTACTGTCATATAATTGTTGGGGAAAATGTTTTTTTTTTCCTGTATTTTTTTTTAAATGAAAAGTAAACCTTTTCTTCCTCCCCAAGCTGTACAACCACAAGGAATATTTATGCTTCAGTTATACTCCTAAGGGATAAATTGCAGTTAGGTGGCTCTTGCTGAATTTCAATGCAAGTTCGGCACATCTGCGCATTTGCAAATTTTTCTCCTATAGAAACTAACTTTTTAGCTACAGCACATGCTTTCCTTTAGTAGCATTAGGGAACACCATTATAATTAGAAACTTGAAATGAAATTTTAATGAGAAACATGAGACAATATATCATAATCTAATATAATGATACCTATTAGAATGTTAGAGCTCAACTCATCAGTAGTATACTTATGAATACTTATCTTCATTTTTATGGAATTTTTGTAATTTAATGGATGGATGTAATCACTGAGAAGATGGAAAGAAATACCTGATTGCAGACTGACCCTGGAGCGAACTGTGATATAATTCATGTTTCAGGCAGGACAGGACTAGTTTACAGAGGGAGAATAAGACTTTTTTGTTTCAGTAGTTACAGCTGTATGGTGAAAAAGTACAGCAATTCATGCAATCCTTGTTATTTTATGATAACAACAGTAAAAAATAGGCAGAGTATGTCCTTTCTTGGCAGAGATTTGGACAGAATGACCTAATCAGTATTGTCCACCTTCACATTTTTGTGTCTGATAACAATAATGGACACCTAGTAGCTGAAATTTTCAGCACTGATTTGGAAATATATTGCATATATATTAATCAAAGGATTTTTCTTTTTGGAGTATAGATCAGAGACAATAGAATGATAAATAAAACAAGAACAAGGTTGTTTTGAAGGAAGTTTCAGAAAAGGGTTCCATCAGCACAACAGGATATGCTTTCAGGTCTGTCGGAAATGTATTTTCATGGAGTTCCTGGAGATGGATCTTTCTATAGCACTCACTTATTTGTATGATTACTATCAAGAGTCATTTGTTAGAATTCATAAGGCTCAGTCAATTGTGGGTAGCTGCCATGAGGTTTTTTATGCATTAATAATCTTCTGTACTGCAAAATATCCAAGGAATGTGATTTTAGTAGCCTACAGTGAAGGAAAGAATGATATAGCAGTATAGCAGCTGTCCCGATCCTATATCGGGGAGGGTTCTTAAATGATCCCAAGAGCCAGATTAAGACACAAACAAGGTCAGATGCCTTACAACCTTACAAGTTTTATTTCATATAACAACTCATAATAGCAACAGGACAGAGGGAAGAAGAAGAAAGGAAAAAGAGGCAGACCTAAGCAAGAGAACGGAAGAGATGCAGCAAGACTAGTTACCACCACCACAAAGCCAGCAACATCCCATTGACTTGGTCTCGGTGCAGGTGATGGACGGTCCAAGTTCCAGGTTCCAGCAGACAGGTGATGCCAAAGTCCCAGTTCCAAGCACTGCAGTCCCTTTTCAGTCCTTTCAGTTTCCTTTTCATTCCTTTTCAGTCCCCTTTTGAGAGAGGAGTACACAGTTCTTTTACTGTCCCGGTCCCCACAATTTCTCCAAAGAGTCCACCCGTTTCCACAGAGCTCATTATCATATGTGCTGCCCCGTGTTCCTCCATGGGTGCATGCCCAGGTGTTCACGGTGGTTTCTTCACCTTGCTCGTGGGCAAGAACAGCTTGGAGGCACTGCTAGCTTCAGGCGGATATGGTGGTTTCTTCAGGGACATTTTGTTTCCTTCAGCGCGTACTCCTCCACAGCAACAGTATGTTGAGGCTAGCAAATGGTAACTGCAGCAGCAATGTTGAGACAAATATAGTCCAACACAGTCTCTTACAGCAGCCAAGAACCAAAAATGTAAAAACATTCATTTTGAACATAATTATTTTTTCTTTTAATATATCCTTTTCTCCTATTGCCTATTTCTTTTTCTATTTCCCCTTTTCTGCCCCTGCTCCTTATCTCTTTTCCCTTTCATCCCTTTCTTCTTTTCCATTTTTTAATTATTCTTCCTCTTTCTTCTTGACACTGTCGTTACATTTATTTTTGTAAAGTCTCTTCGGAAGGGAGAGAACACTATTAGCAGTCCTGAGATTTTCATACTTACGAATTTCCAATAATGAATGTCTTTTATATCATGATTTTACATTAAAGAAAATAAGCTGGAGCATGAAAGCATGGCTTAGGCCAAATACTAATTTCCCTTTTAAAGCTGCTGCTTCAGTCTCAGCTGAATTAGGGGAATGGACACAATTTTCTTCTGCCTGCAGCCAGCACTACCTCAGGTTCCTCTCTACTCCTGTGTTCTGTAACCCTCCCTCCCACTCTTTCTCTGGGTCACTTAGGTCAGGTGATTTGAAAATATATGTATGGTGTGAGAGTGCAGCATAATTATTTATTGGCTAATACGTACACAGTAGGTAACTTGGACTAAGAAGCTACTAGGCTAAGGATTAATAAGCTCACCAGCCCTGATGGAAGACTCGTTGAGTGTTTGTTGACCAGTCAGCCATCAATCAATCATCAGCTTTTGTTGCTATATCCTTGATGTTGCTGAAATACTATCTTCTGTTTCCTTGTTTTCCAAATGCCACCCCAAGGGGTTTATAAGTTTTCATGTCTGTATTTTCCCTTTTGAAAGTCTGAGCTGCTCATAATGTTTCAGCAATGATAATTCTGTGTTTTTATTTCTGTTATTTTGTATGGCTTTAGCTCACATACTTTTTCATGCCTTAAAACGAGTTTCCCAGTAACACTGAGCAGAAGTCACAGGGCTGTAATACACCAAACCCAGCCTGGGGACACGGATAGCTGAGTCCTTGGGAAGAAAGTGACTATTGGTCCCTTGCTCAGCCCGCAAGGCCTGCCAGCACCTCTGTTCCTCTGGCAGTGTCTGGAGAAGGGAGTGCTTCTTTCTCACATCCAGTCACTGCTTCTGTGCTAGAAACAGCTGTCATCCTTCCTCCAGAGCTTCTGAAGTCACAGCAGACACAGTTAATTGTTGTATAATTTGAGCCCCTTAAGCAGGATCATTTCAGCTATTCTTAGATTATATATCTTATTTCTGTAAGCCTATATCGTTCTCTTGAGCCTGAAAACTTCTACTGAAGATATCTCCTCCTCTGCAGCATTTCAGCATTTCCCCCTGTCTCTGTTGATTACCTATGTTGGTTTTTACACTTTATTTGGAAATGACCTAAAATAGGAAAAATGTATAAAAATCTTCTGGTTTAGGAAAGAGTTGGATTTAGGCTTTTTAGATATCCTCTCTTGTTGGCTTTCTAATCTAAAATCCCTGTGTTAATGCTATATGAACAGAAAAAAAACAGTTGCATAGGTCTTATCACAGCACATACTTTTAGCAGCAGATCATCTCTGTCACACAACTTGTTTCACCAAAGTAGCTATGCTTAGAGAGATTGCAAAATGAAATAGAATAAAAAGAAATAGACACTAGTTCAAATGGCATCATGTCTGAGAAAACAGTAAATATCTTTTGGGGAAGGAAAATTTTGCCATGAAGGGTTTTTTTGTTTGCTTGTTTAAAGAAAATTGGGCTTCGGGCTACCAAAAGTAAAAGCAATATTTTTTTTCCCCATCTTCATTGCTAACAAATATTTCATATACTGACTAAACCAGAGAAAGGGCAGTTCAAATGCTGAGCCATCAGCTAGAATTTTAGGGACTCTGACTGCTAGTAGGCACTGACATGGGACATGATAGTTATTGTGAGTTATGCTATGCCTAAAGACTAGTGCAGTGCACAAGGGCATTTTGGACCTGACCATGGGTGAGCTAGCTAGATTCAGTAAAACTGCGTGAACTTCTGTGTGCATTTGCACACTTGCTGTGCCTAAGTTCCAGCATGATCAGAAACTGAGGCCACATTAATCCATTCCAAAAGCAAGTTAACGCACCTTGTTTTTCGGTAGGCTCATTTAACTTCCGTGTAGTTCTGCATAAATGCTTCTCTTTAACTCCTGGCCCCAATATAAACCCAGGAATACTGAACAGCACTATTTGTTCAATATACTCTACAGCATACAGTTGCACAGCAGTGAAAAGTATGGTTTCAGCTGGAGCAGAGGTCCCAAAGGTACCTCTAGATATCCGGCTCAATTATTGATTGTTATGTAGCCATAGCTGCATGAAGTTCAGCATTTCAGATGATTTTACTTGCCCCTCTGCCCCCAGCTCTGGTTTTTATATAGCTATGTGGGTACTTTGCTCCTCTGAGGGATGTTTTCACCATATCTTTCCTCTTCTATACTGGTCTGTAGGACTGAGATTAAAAAGATGCTTAACTCTAAATCATAACACCCATCGAGTCCTCAATGTACTGACAAGATTTTCAGACTATTTCTATTTAATGACAGTTATATAATGAAATGAATCAATTAAATCCTAAGAATGAAAAACTTCAGCTTATCTGTAAGAATTCTTTAAAAAAATAAAATAATTGTTTTTTATTTATCCCTATTGCTTTAGATCTTTTTAATCCACTGTTGTTGTGAATCCACCCTCCATTTCATTAATCCTCAAAAGGACCTTTGTCCCAAACCATAAAGTATACTTCTGATTACTTTTAAAAAAGGCACAAACACAGTAAGCTATCCAAAGGGAGACAAAGGGGAAGTAAATTTCATCCAAATGCAATAAAATATAGTCCTACTCTTAAAAAGGTATGGTTAGGACTCTTTTGTGTTAACTGTCCTGGTTTCAGCTGGAATAGAGTTAACTGTCTTCCTAGTAGCTGGTACAGTGCTATGTTTTGAGTTCAGTATGAGAAGAATGTTGATAACACTGATGTTTTCACTTGTTGCTCAGTAGTGTTTAGACTATAGTCAAGGACTTTTCAGCTTCTCATGCCCAGCCAGCAAGAAAGCTGGAGGGGCACAAGAAGTTGGCACAGGACACAGCCAGGGCACCTGACCCAAACTGGACAACAGTGTATTCCATACCATGTGACGTCCCATCTAGTATAGGACCTGGGAAGTTGGGGCAGGGGAATTGCCACTCAGGGACTAGCTGGGTGCCGGTCGGCTGGTGGTGAGCAATTGCCCTGCGCATCATTTATACATTCCAATCCTTTTATTATTGCTGTTGTCATTTTATTAGTGTTATCATTATCATTATTAGTTTCTTCTTTTCTGTTCTATTAAACCATTCTTATCTCAACCCACGAGTTTTGCTTCTTTTCCCGATTTTCTCCCCCATCCCACTGGCTGGGGGAGGAGTGAGTGAGCTGCTGCGTCGTGTTTAGTTGCTGGCTGGGGTTAAACCACGACATTAACTGAGAGCAACACAGTTTCTTAAGATTTTCCTTGACAGACTGCAAACTTAGCCTAAAAGAAGCCTATAAAGTAATACTAAGAAAGCATTCTTTTAACAGGTAAGAAAAGGTCATGTCATCTTTTAAAAGTATATTTCTAACAGGAAAAATAGGGTGGTTTTTCAGTTGCCTCAAACTTTGATAATCTAGTTTCATTAGTGTTATCTTATTGTGATTTTTTCACAAAAATATATTCGGGTAGGCTTTCCTTTTAACAAGTGATGCACAATGCAATTGCTCACCACTCACTGACTGATGCCCAGTTAGTTCCTGAGAAGCGATCTGGCCCCTGCAGCCAACTCCCTGCAGTTTATCTACTTAGCATGACATCACGTTGTATGGAATATTCCTTTGGCTGGTTTAGGTCAGCTGTTCTGGCTGTGTCCCCTGCCAACTTCTTGTGCCCCTCCACCCTTCTTGTTTGCTGGGCATGAGAAGCTGGAAAATCCTTGACTGGGTACAAACACTACTTAGCAATTTAATTAAAAACATCAGTGTGTTATCAACTTTCTTCTCATACTAAATCCAAAACATAACACTATACCAGCTACTAGAAAGAAAATTAACTCTATCCCAGATAAAACAAGGACAGAAGCAGTGTCATTTAATATGTATTCGTTACACAAAAGCTCAAATGTGCCTTTCTAAGAAATCTAAGAAAAATACCGAGTCATCTTAGAGACTTCGTTAGTTGGGTTATGTACATGTAAAGCTGCATGAAAAATTCACAGTGAACCATTTAATTAGTAAACTTTTCCCTTTTCCTTCTTTGCAAATTTTTCATGACTACATTGGGGTCTTCAATATGCATATCAGGTAAACAGAAACTCTTGTTTCAGGGGACGTGATTCTGCCCCTCTACTCCGCTCTGGTGAGACCCCACCTGGAGCAGAGTGTCCAGCTCTGGAGTCCTCAGCACAGGAAAGACATAGACCTGTTAGAGCAGGTTCTTTGGTTTGTTGATTGTGAATAGAAAAATATTGTCACTTAAGAGTTCCAGTTCCTAATTAGGGTTTTGTAATATTTTTACTATGGGAACTCCTTTTTAAGTATGTTTCCTGCTATACTTGTTTATCAGAGTATTCCTCTTGCTACTAATCTAGACTCAGTCATAACCTACCTTTTCCTAGGAAGTTGTCTTAACTGACTTCCACTACTTCCTACAATAAAAAAAGCTCGACAACTCAGGATGAAAACCAAATGATTCTATAGAACTTTGTCATATTTTTACTTATTTTTATTGAAATAGCATAGAAAAAAAATGTGAATTAGAACAGGAAGATAAGCAGAATAAGTCTTGCTCTAAATAACAGTCTAATATCTGCAAACAAAAATACACATATATGTGTCTTTAAAAACTTGATTTTTTTTCTCAATTTTCAAAAGAATTGTTTACTGAGTGAAGAAATGAACATACGTCAGTGTCGGTGAGGGTCAGGGCCTCATTTTTTCCAGTAACTCTTTGGATAACAAACACAAATAGAAATAAAGAACAGATATGTCTTCACGTTAAAGTTAAATTGAGTTAGATACATTAGGGATTTCTAGCCAGTTTCCAAATTTGTGAAATACAGAAAACATGTAGGAGTTAAACTGCAAACTCTTCCTTTTCCCTGATGATGTGGCAGAATGAAATCTACAAGGGTCATCAAGGTAAATACTCAAGTGAACATTTGTGCAAATATTTAGTCACAAGTGTTTCTTCTGCAAGCATTTTTGCAGACAAAAATTTGCTTGTATAAATGTTTGTAGAAATGAACAGAAGAATCCAGTAAGTACTCTGGCAAACTCTATTCTCCTAGAAAAGCTTTGGGTTTTTCAGTATCCATAGAAACCATATAAAATATAACTTTCTATCTGTGAAAAATTTTAAGTCCAATATTCAGTTTGAAGATAGTAATACAGTCTTAATTAAAAAAAATCTTTCTTGATCTGTTGCTTCTAAGTCTTCAAGATTTATGACAGACTGGATTTATGAACCTCCCACAACTAATCAGTGGTTGGGAGGCCAGGAAAGGCACTAAGCAGTGGATCAGCTGCTTCCTAGTTGGGACCAGAGTAAGTCCCTGCAGGTGAAGACAAGTTCCTTTGGTTCCCAGCTCCTCCGAACAAAGATTGTACATTCTGAAACTCTAGAAAGCATCTAAATTGGTAGTTTTCAGTATGTGGCCTTAGAGGTCTAGGGTTATTTCTAAGTCTGTAGAAGGTGACTAACAAAATCTTTTCTTATTCTGATGATTACTCACATTTCCTTTCCACAGGTCCTAACAACCGTTGAAAACATTAGGTAACATCAGATTATGATTGCTATTTCCAATCAATAATCATATCCCATCCATCCTCATTGTGCAGAAACTAATAATTTGCTTGAAAGAACAATAAAGAGGAAGCTTCAACCACCACTGCTTAGGATGAAACCACAGATAAGTTAACTTTAAAACAAGCAACAAGAAAGGACAAAACTCTGTGGGGCTGAAAAAAAAATTGTACACCCAAATATATCATCTTTGAAGACTTCCAGGCCTAGAAAATTGGACGACATGTCATAGGATGTTTGTTCAGATAACTCCTATTCATTTTGCCTGATTTTTTTCATCTTTCTCAAGAATACTACAAATTCTTAATAATGTTATTATCTGCTAACAGCTGCTTCCTACAGCAGGATGTCTTATTTCTGTTAGTCTGTTAGAAACTCTTAGCCACAGTTTTTCCCACTGTCATGAGTGATCTGCCTATTCCCAGTAAGGGAAATATGCAGAGTTCTTCAATGAACAAGAAAAAGGCTGACTACTTGTTTTCCAGTACACTGTACCTTGGAAATTTTTTCTTTAAAATTTTAGATCGCAATTTGCATAATGTACATTCTCAGATATTCCTCAGTCAGCCACAGGGAGAAAGCCTTTGAAATGTATAATTTCAGCTGTACAATTTAGAAATGAGAGTTTTATTTACACAAGATTCAAGGTATTGAAACATTTTCAAACTGACAAGTGGTTTCAAATGAGGGAAAAGAGGCACTTTTTTCTGTTTCGAATTCTTTGATTGAAAGATTTCAGTTTTTCAGTTCTAAGCCAGGATTTTTACTAGTTTGTATCTTTGTGACTTGAGTGTCAACATCTGTGCTTATCTTTAGAAATGTCATTCATTATTCTAGTGTGCACAAACGCTCATTAGAAAAAATGAAGATACCAGAGGAAAGTCTAAATAAAGGAAGTGGAGTTGAAAAATCTCAATTCAAAATAACAGAAATTCACAAGTTATTTTTTGTCTATTTTACCTTTCCTATAGAAAGTAGACCAGAAGCTCTGTTGCCTTAGATAAATGTTAACTATAGCTATTAAATATTATCAAGATATTAATTAAATTTGCAACATTTACACACTATGAAAATAAGAAAATCAATAAATTATACTTAATTCTTCCATTACTTACTTGACAAGTGTTAAAAACTTTATTGCTACTTTATCTAAAATCACAAATGTCTAAACTAAGAAACAGAGGTCATAGAAAACAAAATGAAGTGTGTGAGATACTACATTTAGTCTCAGCTCGTAGAGGGAAATTGGAATATTAAATCCTTATGTTAAGTCCCAATTCTTGTTGAGTAGGGCTTGTAAACTAAATAGCTTCTTTTCATATTGTGTCCTTTAAAGTCTAAATAAGGTTCAGTTCTATTACTAGCAAGCATATTTAATGGATCTACTCACATTTTACTAATTGTAGGACCAGATGAAACTTTATTACCAATATGGAAGGAATCTGCCTTTTAAGGATGGCAAAGTGATGTCAAAGAACAGAAAACAAGATCTTGCTTTGCTGACTGTGGTGAAGGAAGAATGAGCTGAAATTACAACACATACCCACTGGAGCACCTGGCTCATGTTCAGCTCTTCAATTTCTCCTTTCAGAGATCAGAAGTCTTCATCACTGTGAGAATTCTGTCAGTCCTTAGCACGCTATACAGAGAAAAACACCCCGTTTATATTCCCTTCTCATCTTCTATTTAACAAAATTTTGGTGGTGATTGAAGAGAGAAAATAAGACATGTAAACAATACTTTAAAATATTGCTTAACTGTACAGCTCTTATGTTTGCCCTAAACCTTCATTTACACAGAATAAGATAGAGATAAAAAGGAATTGCTTAATTTTTTTATGTGTTAGCAAGAGTCAACAAATGCTTTGCTTGAACAAGACAAAAATCAGCATCAGTAAAGAGGATTTGCAACCAAATTTTGCTGATGGTCTGTTACTTTGTCTCTGAGAGAAGACATTAGCTAGGATGATATATTGCATTGTACTTTACAGTAATAAGCACATTCTCAAGTACTGTGTGACCTAATTTTTCTCAGCATTAGTAAAATAGAAAAAATACAGAACAAAATAGTTAAAGCTACATATCTTTTTAGGCTCAGAAACCTCTTTAATAGTATTCTTGACTATCTATATGTTTGACTCTTTTTAGTACTCTCCAGAATGGTGATTGGAAGGTTTTTATTTGCTATAAATCTTCAGACTTTAACAAATAATCAGGTTTTAACCAGGACAAAGTTACACATTTCTCATTATGAAAATACTGTTCTTCTGGCTAATTTTGCAAATCAGAGGCTGGGAAATGCACATTTGATATGAGAACAGCCTTTTAAAAAAAGGGAAATTAATTTTAAGATAAAACAAAAGTTGACAAAACAATTTTTGTAAAACTGTTCTGTTCCACAGCATAACAGATATTACAAAGATTTTTTAAACTCTGGTTTTAGCCACCTAAAACTGTGCTTGTGAAGAAACAAACAGGACAGTACTCATATGTTGATCCATAGTAAAAGTGTGCAGATACTTAGACCAAAATTAATGAAATATGAGAGAAAGATATCTACCTATGGTTTGTGATATTTTACACCCAGCAGGTAAGTTCTATTTTCATCTCATCTAGTAATTCAGAAGTAACTAGAGGCTCTAAACTGTGTTTCTCACAAGCTTTTTAGATTTATCAGCTGAGATTTTGGAGTTTCTTGTTAGTGTCTGGTTCAGATTTGTGCAGGGCAAAATTCAAATTACAATATGATGATGAATTTTCAATGGCTTTTAGTGAAGACAAGAGTTTTGTTAGACATAACAGTCTTTTTTTCACTAATGACAGAAAATAAGTGAGAAAAATCAAAATATGTGTGTAGAAAGTGAAATACAGCAAGTGCTTAGGAAACTCTCAGAGAAATTACATTTTAAATTACTTTTATTGTGGAAAAGAGTTTTCAGGAGAGTTTCTATTTTTGTTATATAACTTCAGATAGCAATGCGAAAAACAGTGCTCCTGAGTGGATACAGTGAATGCCCGAGAACATCAGCTGTTAAAAGGTTAAGTAGCAAATAAGCAATTTTCCTGGTTTCATTATCACATTTATGACTAAATGTGAGTATTCAAGTTAAACATTCAGCTAAACTGCATTGCCTAAAAAGATAATTTATATAGCTAATGTATGTACTAGTCCTTCACTTTAATTCATGCCTCTTAAAATCCATGTAGCTTTGAAGTTAACGTCAATAGCAGGTTATATGTACTTCAGTAAGCTTCCTGTGAAGTCTTCTGCATCTAAACTATGTTGACCATGCCTGAATGGCCTTTCATCATAGCTTCAGTCCCCAAACTCCCAAATAATTTTTGTTGTCTTCTGATGCATGTGTTTTTATCTCTCTTTTGAATGTCCTTTCACTAATGTTTTGACCTAAGCTGTATGTACTGTTTCAGATAAAAACTTATCATTGTGTTAGTCCATAAAAAACTTCTGGTATCCACATTCTGCTTTTAAGAGGCAAATTTCTTCTCTGCATGAGATAACTGAAATATAGGACAGCCATACAAAGGATACACACATCTTGTATCAAGTAGAAATTGGATCTAGGGATCCTCAACGTGGCAACATTCAAATGTATTTAATGCTTTTCATTAAAGAAGTCTTTCTGCAATCTGCAGAGGAGTAAAACTGCAAGGATTGTTCCAAGTATAATTTATTGTTCTGTCATGCTATTGTGTTTGGGCAAGGGGGTGATTCCTTACTATATCTCTTATGAACCTCCATAGCATTGTGGTTTATATTTCAAGCTGAACACTCGGGATTTCAGTTTGACTTCACATCGAACAATATACTTAAAGAGACTGTCAACATGGTGGCCAAGTTTTTGTGCCTTCAATAATAATCATGTCAAGTTAATCCACACTGAAATATTAAGTAGAAATAGTAACATTTAGACATTTAACCTCCTTCTGCTTATACACCACACCTGTTGAAAGACAGTCAGAATGTGTGTTTAACATATTTGAACCTGTAAAAATTGTCTAGTCCTTCATTTTTTTTCTTCTCTTCCACTGTTTCATCAAACATTTTTTTTTACTCTAGAAAGCTAAGAAAATTTCTTTCAGTTTTAAACTCTGTGCTCAACTCCTTGGAAAGAAATATTTAAAGCACCTTTTTATAGATGTCTGCCTGATTTCTGATTTTTCAATTTGTTTGTTGAAATTTTTCAAATGTTAATTGAAATAAATATTAATTTTAATAGTACTAATTAGTAATGTACTGTACTGGTATCTCAAGGCCCCTGCTTACCATTGTTTTAAGCATTGCATATACACACAATAAGTGGAAGTCTTTCCTAAGGTTGTTTACAAGACAACTGGACAACATGCAAACATGCTAATTATCTTATTCTTACACAGGGAACACTGAGAAACAACGGGGGTTAAGTGAGAAGTATTAGAAAGAAGAATTAAAAGAAGTTTCCTGAACAGAATTCACTATTTCCTGAAACTTTTAATTGGTTTAGACCCTTTTTGTGTTCTTGTGTTTTCTGTCCACAAGGTGCATAAATTTCCTCTGGATCATTTATGGCATTAGACTTTGATTCTAATTTGATGAACAAGACTCAGAAGTTTTGCTGAAACCATCTTTATGTCTCAGGTTAAAAGTGCAAATATACATATTTATAAATAAAATTGCCATTCAGCAATACCCTTGCAGTTACATTTCCCATTGGTATTCACTGAGTATTATAATCATAGAATCATAGAATCATTTAGGTTGGAAAAGACCTTCAAGATCATCAAGTCCAACCATCATCCATGACCACTAAACCATGTTATGGAGTGCCTTGTCTATGCACTTTTTGAGTACCTCCAGGGACGGTGACTCAACCACTTCCCTGAGAAGCCTGTTCCGATGTCTGACAACCCTTTCAGTAAAGAAATTTTTCCTAATATCCAACCTAAGCCTCCCTTGCCGCAACTTGAGGCCATTTCCTCTCGTCCTACCTCCAGCCACCTGACAGAAGAGACCAGCACCCACCTCACTACAACCCCCCTTCAGGTAGTTGTAGAGAGCTATAAGGTCTCCCCTCAGCCTCCCCTTCTCCAGACTAAACAGCCCCAGTTCCCTCAGCTGCTCCTCATAAGACTTGTGCTCCAGGCCCCTCACCAACTTGGTTGCCCTTCTCTGGACACATTCCAGCACCTCAATGTCTTTCCTGTAGTGAAGGGCCCAAAACTGAACACAGTACTTGAGGTGGGGTGACACCAGTGAATACAGGGGAACAATCACCTCCCTGCTCCTGCTGGCCACACCATTTCTGATGCAGGCCTTCTTGGCCACCTGGGCACACTGCCGACTCATATTCAGCCGGCTGTCAACCAGCACGACCAGGTCTTTCTTTGTGATGCAGCTTTCCATCCACTCTTCCCCAAGCCTGTAGTGCTGCATGGGGTTGCTGTGACCGAAGTGCAGGATCTGGCACTTGACCTTGTTGAACTTCATACTGTTGGCTTTGGCCCATTGATCCAGCCTGTCCAGATCTCTCTATAGAGCCTTCCTACCCTCAAGCAGATCAACCCTGCCTCCCAACTTGATGTCATCTGCAAGCTTGCTGAGGGTGCACTCAATCCCCTCTTCAAGATCATTGATAAACATATTAAACAGAACCAGCCTCAACACCTAGCCCTGGGGAACACTACTTGTGACCTGCCACCAACTGGATTTAACTCCATTCACCACAATCCTCTGGGCTCGTTCATCCAGCCAGTTTTTTACCCAGCGAAGAGTACACTTGTCCAAGCCATGAGATGCCAGCTTCTCAAGGAGTATGCCATGAGAGACAGTGTCAAAGGCCTTGCTGAAGTCGAGGTAGATAACATCCATAGCCTTTCCCTCATCCAGTAGGTGGGTCACCTGGTCATAGAAGGAGATCAGGTTGGTCAAGCAGGACCTACCTTTCATGAACCCACACTGACTGGGCCTGATCCCCTGGTTGTGCTGGACATGCCATGTGAGCGCTCTCAAGACTAATATATTCATTATATGATGTATCCATTGAGAATATTAATATGAATCCTGATATTCTTTTAATATTCAGTGTTCATAGAATATTAATGAAAGTGAACACAATAAATCAGAGATTGCACATTAAAGTGAATATCTTTTATTATTTGAAAAAAAATATTTGTGAAACTGTTCTGAAGGTATTTGTACATTTCGGAGGAGGGCCATGAGTCTGCAAGCCAGTCTAACATAAGTTTACATACTATATTAGTGTAAATACAAGAAAGAAGGCTGAAGGGAGAAGAATAAGACACAATATGCATCTTCTCTGAGTATTGGCATGCAGATTTCCTAAAAAGAAGATGAAGTTAAATCAATGAATGGCTTTCCTGCAAGTAAAATTTATGCTTAACCTGAAAGGTTTCAACATCAGTGCACTCTGTCTCACTAGGTATGTCCAGGAGCTGACTGTTGGACAATGGATTAGAGCTAGCAGTGTGGGATTGCTTTCCTTCAGCAGCTCCACAAGGAGCTTCTTTATCAGTTCCTTAAGGTGAGAGGCTAAATCAAATAAAACTGTCCAGAAGTCATGCAAGCACAAAAATTACATCTGAAAAAATACCCCATAACACAGAAAGGACTAAATACGTAGTTTAATATGGACCAGTATTTTCAGAGAAAAAGAGTATTGCAACTCTAGGAATTATTTTAATATGATATATTATATATTGATTCTTCTTCAGCTTTTGCCTTACTCATTGTATGTACATATGCACACATGCATACACAAAGAACACTTGAATTTTTTTTTAAATTAAGTGGGAGCACATGTGAAGTAATGGCACTATATTGCTAGGTTTTGTTTAACTATGTTCTGTTTTACCAAGATTTTTAATTGAGTAAATTGTGGATCCTGATATCTAACCTTATCACTTCATATATTGAGGGTGTAAAAAAAAAAATAAAAAATCTTTGTTTTTCACAATTAATTTGTTATTTCATATGTCCAGCTTCTAAAAATTTTAATAGAAATTAGACATCTAATTGATTTTGAATACATCTTTGATTTTCTCTATCTAAATTCTTGAGTGAATCTTCAGTTAGAGATTTAACCATAGATCTTGAAGAAGAAACCTGCATGCAACTGAATTCAGAGGGATTTATTTTTCCTCAGAATGGATAACTATGGTCTAACTGATATGACTGCCTACATTTAAGAAAGATATTTGCCTTAAAGTGTTAAGTTTAATTTTAAGTGAAATTTTTTACTAAAGAGAGGCTGATAAATCAGGGCATGCTTTGTCATAGGTGGGTTTATTACAATAACTTGCAGTGCTTGTTTCTTTCATTACTCAGTACAGTCTGAGTTGGACAGTATTGTCAAACTGCCAAGTAATTTTAGCTCATGAACTTTCTCACTGACCTCAGTATTTGCAGAAATGGAACCTAAGCCTGTTTGCAAATATGATACTGAATCAGCTAAAGTCGCAAGGATTAAACATGCAGGCTTACTACTGTAATATTTTACTTATCAAATGAAATGCATTACAGGACAGGCTGAAAAGGATAGCTTGCCAAAGCCAGAAAATTTTGAATGAAAATTTCCACAGTTCTTAAGCTTGTCTGTATAAATATGTTGAGACCATATACAGTAACTTTGAGTACAGTGCAAAAAATCAAATAGGAATTTTACATAAAAGCTAGAATGACATGCTAAGTGATACTGGTCTCTAGCAACCCTGTAGTAGTGGTAGCTACTGTGTTACAGTTGCACTTCCATTGCATTATAAGCCATTTTAGGCAGTGGCTCACCCTGTTCTCTTAGACAACCAATTAACAAGCAGGAAGACTACAGAGCCCTTGAATCATTCTACCCCATGTTTCGAAGTTGTGGCAGGGCTATAATGTCTGAACTCAAGAGCTGGCAAACTGCACCTGCAATTAATGGCAACTACTTGTCTAAAGAGTGGAGTAGGCTTGTCTTTGAGATCAGAAAATCAACATATATCTTATATTTCTTCCATGTGTGAGTGTTAAATCCATTAGTATTAAAGTAGCATATGTACTGGGCTGCTAAGAATTTCACCAGTGCAGACAAATTGGGTGGATCAATATGTTACTACATTGTCAGTACAAACTGGCTTTAGGTTTAGGTAATGGCTAACAAATTGATTCAAGATCAGCATGTAGAGGAAATAATCGCACCTCCCATTAGAGAAAGCCCCCTGCTTTAATCAGATGATGCCACAGAAAGCTGTAACTGCTGCTAGTCTGCTGAGCTGGCAAAAAAAGCAGTGAAAACAGGCGGTCAAGGTACATGAAGCACTATTCTCCCTTTGCAATGACAGACTTAAAGGAGGTTTTAAAGATGTCAAATACAGTGAGTTGGAAATTCAACATACTGAGTGTGCACATCCTCACAGATTTTTCATCCTCAAAGATCTATGAAATAAATTGAAGATAACTGCAGTTGTCTGACAAATGTAGTTCAGCAGAGACATTGCATAAAGGTCAGATATTTTGCTCAGCCATGTCATAATGTCCAGTTCAGGTAACAATTATATGTAGTTAACATGCTTAGGGTTACAACTGAGTGTGACAGTGGCAAACACTTTGTGGATATTCTATCCCGTGCATGTTAATGTTCTTGCTGCACTATTGATGATTATGAACTCAACACTACAAACAGCTCAGTAGTTTCTGCTTGGGAAGAACCTCTGTATTTATGTTGCTTCGGAGAACACTGCCTCATCTCTGAAAAGCTACCTGACTGAGCATATTCCTATCCCTGGTTATTTGCCTATAAGCACATCTTAACACACATTTGAAAACCTGCCCTAGTCTATCTATCTATATCTCTCTATATATAATCACATGACAAGTCAATGGACTGATGCAACACCACCAAAAGGTCCTACAAGGCAAATTCTTGTTTCAGACATCAGCCCTACAGCCAGGTATTGATACACAGTATGTATCCAATTCTTTCTCCTTTTGCTGACAGGATTGAGTGCCTTGTCCCTTAGTCCCTTGACCCTCACTTCCAGAGCTCCATAGTCAGTCTCTCTTGACATGCTTGGGATTGACCCAGCAGTATCATTGGTGTCCAGATGGACGAACAACAGAGGTTAATAGCCCAAGGGTAAGGTAAGACTTGGTATTCTCTCCATAATATCCCAGATTTGGGTGTATATTAGGTTTACATGGCAAGGTTTTGGTAGTGGGCGGGACTTCAGGGGTGAATTCTGTGAGAAGAGACCAGGAGCTGCCTCCATGTCAGAGACAACCAGCTCCAGCAGGCTCTAAAACAGATACACTGCTGTCCAAAGATAATCCTATCAGCAGCACTGATGGTGCCTCTGTGATAACAGATTTAAGAAAGGGCAAAAAAACCTGCGCAGCAGCTGTGAGAAAGAGAAGTGAAAAAAAATGTGAGACAAACAACTATGTAGACACCAAGGTCAGAGAAGGAGGGGGAGGACATGGTCTAGGTGTCAGAGTCAAGATTCCCCTGCAGCCTGTGGAAAAGACCGTGGTGAAGCAGGTTGTCTCCCAGCAGCCCATGGAGGACTACATTGGAGCACACATCCACTCTGTAGCCCCTGGAAGACCCCAGGTTGGAGCAGGTTTATTCTGAAGGACTGGAGCCTGTGGGAAGCACCCATGCTGGAGCAGGGAAAAAGTGTGAGGAGAAAGGAGCAACAGAGAGGAAAAGTTATGGACTGACTGCAAGCATTCCCCATCCCCCTTCACTGCTTGGGGAGAAGAAGACAGAGGAGTCAGAAGTGAGGCTGAGCCTAGGAAGAAGTTGGAAGAGTGAGAGGGAAGGTGTTTTCAGTTTTGTTTTTATTTCTTACTGTCCTAATCTGTTATTAATTGGCAAAAAATTACATTAATCTTCCCCAGTTTGTCCTTTTTGCCTATGACAGTAATTCCTGAGCAATCTTTCTGTCCTTATCGTGACCCACAGTGTCTTTCATCTTATTTTCTCCCCTGTCTTCCTGAGGCAGCCAGCTAAGGTTAACCCACCACAAGGCAGCCAGCAAGAAATAAGCTTCCTGAGACATGCAAGTTAGAGCCCATCAGGTGGGTAATTCCATCTGTGCTGGGAGCAGTCTCTGACAGCTATCACCTACCTTTTCCTCCTTACACAGACACTTGGCTTTGGATCCCCAGGAGACTATACCTGCTCTGAAGCTACAGATCTGCAGCTGACAGCGAAGCAGTCTTCCTCCTCTTGCTAGAAGTCACAAGTTTGCAGCCTTTCTTTTGGTGGTAATCTCCATCCACTGCTTATTAGATGGTATTTTCTAGATCTTTCCTTAAAATGTGGGTCTCAGGCTCTTGGTTCTGCATGGTCTCTCCAAAGACACTGGCAATCTTGCTCAGCTACCCTGATGGTGCATAGTCAGTTTGCCTCTTTGTGCGGGTTTGCCTGGCATAGAGTTAATTTTCTTCACAGTAGCTAGTATGGGGCTATGTTTTGGATTTGTGATGAAAACAGTGTTGATAACACAGGGATGTTTTTGTTACTGCTGAGCAGTGCTTACACAGAGCCAAGGCCTTTTCTGCTTCTCGCCCCACCCCACCAGCGAGTAGGCTGGGGGTGCACAAGGAGTTGGGAGGGGACACAGCTGGGACAGCTGACCCCAACTGACCAAAGGGATATCCCATAACATATGATTTTGTGCTCAGCAATATAAAGCTGAGGGAAGAAAGACGAAGGGGGTAATGTTTGGAGTGATGGCGTTTGTCTTCCCAAGTAACCGTTACGTGTGATGGAGCCTTGCTTTCCTGGAGATGGCTGAACACCTGCCTGCTGATGGGAAGTAGTGAATGAATTCTTGCTTTGCTTGCACTTGCAGCTTTTGCTTTACCTGTTAAACTGTATTTATCTCAAGACATGAGTTTTCTCACTTTTCCTCTTCTGATTCTCTCCCCCGTCCCAATGCGGGGGGAGTGAGGGAGCAGCTGTGTGCTGCTTAGTTGCCATCTGGGGTTAAACCACATCACTCTTCCTGCAGCTTCTTCACCTAATGGCACCATTCTACTAGCCTGTTCCACTACCTGATCTCACTTTGTACAGGACCTTACTCTCTAGGAAAGAATAAAATGAATTAAATACATTTTGTCTTGGTGAGATATTCACAACTTATATAACATATAATATTCAATTCTACAAGTACTGTTGATTATAATATTCAATCATTTCAGAAATTCAGTGAATGTCAGTAACGTGTGTGTGACTGTGCATGCATGAACACAAAGCTGTTGCTCTCCTGATGTGACTGTATTAGCAAACAATATAGAAGACTTCACATAAATAACAAATTGTAGTGAAATTCCATTCATAATATGTTTGGGGTAATACAATTTGACTGCAGAAAGACACTAGCTTACATAAAATCACAAATATTATACACTGTAAAAAGTCAATTGTTTTCTTTTTAGAATAAACAAATAGAAATATATATAAAGAGCATGCTAAAGTACTTTTTTACAAAAGTTTATATATAAATACGCAAGAGCTGCTGATATATGAGCTGGTAAAATGGTAATGTTGCATATTTCATGATGTGTTATTTTTTAATACAGTGCTTTCTTTTCTCATATTAACATAAGAATTTGCACTTAATTATTATTAGACAGTGTGTTTATTAGTATTTTTATTAAAATTGAATAAATATTAGATGAACATGAACCTTTGAAAATTAAAATTAACAGCTTTTATATCTTTTAATCATGAAGTGATAGAGGCCTCTTCTGATCCAGATTAAATTAATACAATCTTTGCTTCTAACTTCTCAAAATGCTGTGAGATAATAATACTGTGTTTCTAAGAGAGAAAGAAAGGTTGGAAATATGACTTAATCTTCTTTACTGTGTAAACAACATAGTTCGTAGTCATTACTACTGGGATGACAAATCTTACCATTACCAGGGTAAATCATTCAATTTACAAATAACTTCTTACACTTAACTGTGGCATTCTGGTCTTGTTATACTCCTTTTGTTTTAAATGCTTGTCCCCCAGCTTTAAGAGATGTAATACAGGGGAGGATCTTTCCTTACAGTCAGTAAAAGGAATCTCACTCACTCAGATCTATATACGTATTTAAATAGTTATTACTCAAGTCTAACTCTTGAGTTAATATGTTTGGATGGACCTTTTCCTATAACACAATCATACATACTTTTTTCTTTTATTATATTATAGAAGGCTAGACAGACATAAACACTTAGATATATTGCTGGGATGCTACACTGGGCTAGAGACAGACATAATGCATTTTGTTTGCTATCTTTTTACATTATGTTCCATTAAGGGGGTGGAGCAGTGTGAAACCTCTGTGCACTATGAAATCACAAACATAATCTGCTAAAAATATGTCACAAAGTGTGCTAAGTGTCAGCTAAGCATGAATATGCTAAATTATTGGATAAAGTTTCTCTACAAATATGATGCAATATCATGGTGTATTGATGATCTGATAAAAAAGTAATATTGCTTTTTTCATAGCATGCTGGAAGTCATGTTTCTCACATGTGTAAGAATGTGCTTTTTCTGAGGGAGCTACTTGCCATGCTCAGGGGAGACAAGATTACCCAGAATACAAGATATAACAGGCAGAAAAGCCAGTAAAATGCTGGGGGAGCCTGAAGAATCAGGATACTTGGCTGAGAAAAGGAGAGAGCAGCTGTCCAGGCATCAGAGATAATAGCAAAAAACTTCTTGAAGATTTGTTACAATTTGCAGTCATGGATTAATTCAGATCAAAGGTGGACCAAGGACCATTTTCAAAGACACAGTGAGCAAGCAGAGAGAGTTGTGTGTGATATTTTTGTTTGTTTGTTTCCATTGTGTCTGACCTAGTCAATTTTGGTTGGGTCTACTTAAAAAAATCAAGTCTTTTTAGTATCTAGTCTGATAGAACCTGTCTTTTTTATTGTGTAGGATTTCGGGTTGGGTTCTGTTTTTTGGGGGGAGGGAGAGGTAACTTAAAAAATCACCTTCATTCTTATTTGGGGAATTTAGAATAGGAGACAGGCTAGGCAGATCTGCCTCAAAGCTCCGGCTAACTCCAGGTCTCTTCAAAGCCCGTAGGGCACACAGGGTGAAAGTATGCTTCCACATGGAGACAAAACTACCCTTTTTCCCAGAGGAGCCGTGAAAATTTGCAAGCTGCATCAATTTTCATATTATTTAAACTATTTATTCACAGACAACGTTTGTGCATGAGCGAGTCAGTGCACCGTGTCTTCTCTACCCTTTGTGAAGTGATTAGTGCCTCTGGGATTTCTAGGGGGAAACATGTTTCCTGTTTTCTCAGGAGGCAGCTGTTTAAGGATTGCCAGAATATTTGTCCTTTGCAAAGGATCTGTAATTGGCAGAATATAACTTTACACTATTACTCCTTGTCAAGTAAGATCAAGAGTCCCAAAAGTATCCTTATCTTTCCTGTTTAGCCTTCTACACGGCAATGATACCTAGACCTAAGAACTACTCATGTTAATACTCAAACAGCAAAGAAGTACAATGGAAATTTGTACAACAAATCTGCTTCTATTTGTTTTCCATACTAGTGAGAGAGTTTGACAGTAGTGATGTGAGGACTTTTCAGAATCTGATTTGCAATAGGGGTGTAATCAGTTCTCTTTCAGTTTCAGTACAGTCAGCTTTTGGCTTGGCTTCATAATAAAAGTTACTATACCCAAGTTATCATTCTGCATCAAAACTTTCAATGTATATTCTTCAGTGCTTTCTTTTAACTTACCAGATAGCAGGTTTGTATGAATGTAGGTGAAAAGATAATTTCCCACCTCATTGGTACAGATATTGCATGAATACCACGGCACCATAGAAGATACATGATCAGACTACAGTAACAGTCTTAAAATACTTTATGACATCATTCTCAAGAGAAGTTACACTGCAATTAATAGAATTAAACTTACTTGAAATTTTCTGTGTGATGAAAGTCCTTCCCAACAAAAAAATAATGTTCATGTATTTAACACCTTTCATTTCAGGAACTCAAAGTGCTGTGCTAGTCATTATAAAAACAGCATTTACTATACTGAATAAAAGTTTATCTTCTGAATTATATATCCTATCTCTAACTGTAACCAATAGTAACTAAATATTTTACATAGAAGGAAAGAATCATGCAGCAAGTGGATGTGAGATAATTTATCCTACATAAATGTCCCATCTTAATCCTGCATCTTTAGAGATTTAAATCATGAATCATGAATTTTTATAAACCTTGCAAAGCATTTCAAGATATTAAGTATTATAAGCTGATATTCTTATTGTTGGCATATACAACTCCCATATCTACCTGAGGACAATTAATATTCTTGTGAAGTGGATGTTACCTTCTTTTCGGCCATAGCACATAGAAGCCAAGGGAACAAACTTCCCTCTGATATGTATGGCAGCCTCTTATTTTGACACCACATAGACACTGGTGCAAAATTCTTCCATTGCTTGTAATTTCTGATTTTTTGTAATTACAAACTAGATAATAATCTAGGTTAAAAGCTCTTTTTTTATTATTTTCTCTTTTTTTTTCCTTTCTAATATCATCCTTTATCAAATTTCCACTTAAACCAGAATGAATGTCTCTCATGTAGTTGCATGCTGACTGACTTGTAGTGTGTGAGTATCCCAAAGTTATGGTGCTACTCAGTACAAAGGCTGAGGTATTTAATCTATTTTAGTATTAGTTAGTGAATAAGGGTCCTTTCCATGCAGTGGAGGGTTTGACAGTATTTGTCTTATAAGTATGACAAAACAACAAATAGTAAACAAGTCAGGCAGCATTTGTCTCACCAGCTTCTTCTACCTTTTAGTCATTCCCATAACTAAGAGAGTACAGTTTACAGCAAGCCAAGAATATAAGACTGTGAGAAGCTAAGGTGATAAATGAGATATAAAAATTTTAATAAAATAGGCTTGTACCAGTTCCAGGTGGGCACCAAGGGCTGCAGAGGAGGAAAGATGATGTTAGGCGCCCAGTGAACATCAGTGATGAGCTGATTCTCAATCTTTGTGATCCTATGGTATAAGGTATAAGGGTGAAAAACATGCAAAGTTTACAGTCTCCTAAAATCCAGTTTAACTGCTCTGGAGTGTACAAACAGTCCCAAAATGGTGTCATGTACTCCCAAATGACAGTGAATGTCAATACTGTGTGCTTAGGTGCATGAATACAGAACTATGTGGTACATAGCTAAGCACACAATATTCTTTTTAAAGGCAGTAGGTGAAATGGTTTCCATTGTTCCTGTGGCACGTTGGGCTTTACACCTGGCATTACAGGTGAAGATGCAGAAAATGTTAAAGGGCGGAAATAAAAAAAAAAGTATGGTTTATGACAGTGAAATATAACCTTGAGCAAAATCATTGCAGTTTTCAAGAAGATGTTGCTATAGATGGAAACATTTTTTTTAAGGGATGATCCATTAAAAGTGGAGGGGAGGAGAGAGACATTGTTTCAGAAGATGTAAATACTAGTTTATCATGGGAAGAAAGCATAATCATGGAATAAAAGGGTTCTCAGTTCATAATTTTGGAGCCATCCCTTCCGCTTTGTATTACCTTCAGCAAACCATTCCACTTCTTCACCTCTGCATCATCAACATGAAATAAAGATGACAATGTTTTTTCACTTTGTTCAAAAACACCCTGGAAAGGATTAATTACTTAACCTCTGTACTATGTTTTGAACATGAAATGTGTATTATAAAGGTTAAGTAGTATTATTATGGTGATCAGTAATAAGAAGACCTGTATTTTTTATATGAAGGCAAATCAGTAATTTTATTTAATCTTCATGGTATTCAGAAGAAAGAAAATATATTTTCAAAACAAATAATGGCTATCCAATTAACCTAAAACTCCTTCAAGTCTCTTTGTAGTCTTGGAAATAAAATAAATAGCTTATTAATTAGGTATCAAAAATGTTGACATAATTTTATTTGTAACCATTGTTGAATCCATTCAGTTATTAACAAAACCAAAAGTTTTAGCAGTTTTAGACAATTAAGACAGGAAACCTGTTTGTGTCATTAAGGTTTTAAGTGGGTAATTTCAGAATTACTTGAAAGAACTGATCAATATTTCATAGAGTTTCACCACTGTATGTAGTTGTTTAAGGCATTTCGATCAAATTGAATAATGGGTCTTTTATCTCACTGTGGCAGTCAACATTTCCAATAGATAACTGTTGGCAACAGTGATTCTGAGTCTCTAATTATATTGTCCACACAAAAAAAGACAGCTTTTTGAATAACAACTGAAGCAGTCATGACCTGGTACTGCAAAAATAGCCAGATTTATGGACATCAAATGTAATGAAAGAACTGAGTCACTGGGAAACGTGCAAGCAATAATAAAAATGTTAAGGGACCAAACAGCTGTCTGGTGCTATTTCACCAAGGTTTTAACTGGTTCAGAAAACACACAGAGATAACAGCACCTTTTAGACAGTTTTCTGATACCAAGGAAAGAGCAATCTGGTATTGTAACTACCCCATCTATATGTATGTCAAGGCTATCTGGATTTAATAGTACAAGGTGTTAAAGTAGACAAAGTAGGTGCAAAAGACTAAATAAAACAAAATCTGCCGAAAGGTTGGATTAATTTAATTTTTGATGCATATGTCAATCAAATATGTATTAGAATATTTGTTTTCTTGTGAAACTCTCTTTGCTTTACTGAGAGTTGTTAAAGTTTAATATGCCGAATAGAATGCTATTGTAGGAAATGTGAGTTAGAAATTGGTAGAAAATAAATTGAAGTTTTACCAGCCAAATTAAGATTTCTGAAGATCAAGAAGTTGAGGGAAAAGCAGATTAAGTTTATGATATGAGTACATTACTTGAAAGTAACCATTACTCAATGTAGTGCTTTAACCCCAGCCAGCAACTAAGCACCACAAAGCCACTCACTCACTCCCCCCCCACCCAGTGGGATGGGGGAGAGAATCAGGAAAAAAAGTAAAACTCGTGGGTAGAGGTAAGAATGGTTTAATAGAACAGAAAAGAAGAAACTAATAATGATAATGATAACACTAATAAAAAGACAATAACAATAATGAAAGGATTGGAATGTAAAAATGATGCGCAGGGCAATTGCTCACCCCCTGCCGATCAACACCCAGCTAGTCCCCGAGCGGCGATCCCCCGCCCCCACTCCCCCCAGTTTATACACTAGATGTGGTGTCACATTGTATGGAATACCCCGTTGGCCAGTTTGGGTCAGCTGCCCTGGCTCTGTCCTGTGACAACTTCTTGTGCCCCTCCAGCTTTCTTGCTGGCTGGGCATGAGAAGCTGAAAAATCTTTGACTTTAGACTAAACACTACTGAGCAACAAGTGAAAGCATCAGTGTTATCAACATTCTTCTCATACTGAACTCAAAACATAGCACTGTACCAGCTACTAGGAAGACAGTTAACTCTATCCCAGCTGAAACCAGGACACCGAAGTAGAAATCAATTATGATAAAGAAATATTTGCTACTTTTAAAGCCCCTTTAGACTAGTGCAAAAGGACATTCCCTTTTCTTTGTCTGAAAAAGATCTTTGAAGAAGGTCTCTGATGTTTCAGGCAGACCTTGTATTGACCTATAAATTGGTAAGCTGCACGCCACTCCTTTGCAGACTCTGATTCTAGGATAACTTTACTTAAATTTTAAAGTATTCCATCAGATTATACATTTTTAACCTAGCTTTGGATTCTAATTGTTCATTAAATATACTTCTTTTTTCCTTCATTTCATTCACTATGTGCCCACATGAATGTAGGACATGCATTTTGCTGTTTTCAAAAGTTTTGAAGAAACATTTTTAAAACAAAGCTATAAAGGTTCATGCCAATATAAGAACCAAGGTCAGACTGTGATTTGCAAAGTATACAAGAACAATTTAGAAATTATATCTTCTGCCTACCTTCTGATAAGAAGTTTTTATTATTATTTCTCAGAAAATAATTATTATTGGGAAACACTAAGTGGACTTGGTTGCTGGGTTTTGGAAACCATAGCCTAATCAATTGTGCCTGAAAAGCAAATGGCTATATTCATAAATGCTAGCAGTGAATAGGGTTTCCAAAGTCCACTCAGATCAAATAACCAGTGGTACAAGAATGCCTTGTAAAGAATAGCTAATCAAGTTTTAGTTTATAATTATCCAGTGTAGCTTGTTTCCTTCTCAATCTCTGTAGTTCCTTTCTTCCAAAAATTATTTTCTTTTGCTACTATATCTACTATAAAACATCTTCTTTAAATCCTTTTCTGACTGCATAGTGGTCAAAAATAGATGTGGGGTTCAGTTGCACGGTCGTTTCTGGGGGTCTTAGTCAAGATCCAGTCAACACATCAGTCAAGATTATACATACTAATCCCATGTACCTACATGCATTACTTATGATTGTTCCTATACTTATTAATATAAAATGAACAATTCAGAGAAAAAAATATTACGCTAAGAGCCACCCACCATCTCTATAGTTTTACTTTTCAGTAAGCAATCAATTCAGTAATAACTTAACAACTCCACTAGATAGGACATAATCATCCTTAGGGTTGTTAGCATTTACAAAATCAAGAGGACATTTATGTTATGCCTGGAGGAATGTAAAACTCAGGAATTCAAGATCACTAATTTTTGGACCAGATAAGGGAGGAAGAGTCAAATGGAACCCTTTGGAAACTGCTAAAAATGATATGTATGCTGACTGTGACAGGAAAGGTTGTCTTTTCTCTAACAGCTATCACACAGGGCATGGAACATAATTGAGTCTCTGACTGTGGGATTAGATATATACAGTATGTCAAACAGCTACTGAGGAAAAAAACATGTTTTGGTTTCATTATGGCACATGTTGCAAAGAAGGATGTTGCTTTTTTTCCTTTGCAAAGTTCATACTGAATTTTGCAGTTAAGGGCTGTTACTTGCTGACATAAACTGAAGCTAGCATGGAGCAGGATTTTAAATGCTTAGGGGAGTCACAAATCTCATTATTGGGTTTTGAACCACTCACAGAATCCCAGTCTAACCTTTTCAAGGTTAGCAAAGATGTATCTAAGTGCATGTTTGACCATGATATATGGCTGGAAATACCTGAGTAACAAATAAATTTCTTTTTTTTTTCTTAAGTAACAAAAAAAATTGTATTTGTACAGAACACAATCACATCATTCCAGCAGAATGAATATACTTAACTGCACTTACTTTAGCCAGTTAGTTTAGGAGCACAGTTTTGGCTTTTGGAGACAATTTCTCTGAATAACTTGTGACAAGAGTCTTTTTTTTTTTTTTTTTTCTGTTTTAGTATAATTGCAAATTATTTCCCAAGTAACCTGTACAGATTTCATGAGGAAACCCAAATGTATTATATAACTATGTAATTAGACCCTATATCATTATGAACATGCCATGAAAAAGAATGAATTAAGGTCATAGAGAATAAATTTAGCTCTGACATTTCCTACTTCAGAGTGCTTGTTTTTACAGCTCTAGTATTCTATTAATAGCTTTGTTTGTATAAATGTATAGTTGTGGCAGGCTGTTTTCCTCTCACTTGCAAACTCCAGAAGGAGTTGATTTCAACTACTTTAAAAGTAGTTAGTACTCCATTGGAAAACATTGTTTTTACTTAGTTGAACAATGACAGAAAATTCAGTAGATTCTACATCTACAGGTGAGCTACTTCTGCCCATGTATGATTTACAACACAGAAAGTGGTGACTAGAGTACTCAGCTGGGATGATATCAGAAGAATCTGGGAAGCTGTTTATGGAACAGAGATTCATCAATTATTTTTTATCTTAAGAAGAACTATAAAGAAAACTCAATTTTTAGATCCTGACTGTATTTATGCTTCTGTTATCTGCATATCTTACTGTTATAAGGCAAGGAAGCATAAATTTAGGACTTGAATAACTTTTAAGAGAAAATAATTGAGGTGGTTTGAGCACTGTAAACTCTTCTGGCTTTAGATGGCTACTGTTTGAAGTTTTAGTATGAGAGTCTCAAAATACAGCTAAATCACTCTCTGAGTCTCCAACTATGTTGTGGTTTGTTTGGGTTTCTTAAATTCTGTGATTCATATAATAAAACAAGATCTATGAAATAAATTATTTTTAGTTTGGGATGGAGAAATATATGGATTGACCAGATAGTATGAAGGACTTGACATTTATTTCACTACAAACATCATTTGAAATGAGACAGCTTTCTCATGTCATTTTTTTTTTTCTAAAAAAGTTTCTTTTCTTGGCTTAAAGCCAAGTTTATGTATCAGTTACTTTAGATTCTAGAAGCAGCATTCTTGTTTGTTTGACTCTCTTTTTTTGTATGCAGATAGACTATATTTTAGCAATAGGTAGCATTCAGGTTTGCATCCTAACTGGTGACTTAGAATGCCCAGTATTATCCTTCCCCAAAGTCAGCCTTTCATATTGAAATTCTGGAGTGTCAGAATGACTGAGAATAGATGGAGAACTGTTAATTATGTTTATTTTAAACTGCCCCAGAGTTTCAATAACTCTCTCCAGGGGAGGTGAAGAGCATAACATTTACCTAATTGTATAGATGTGATTTTATATTAATGGTTTTAAAAGTCTGTCTTTGTAATATTGAGAGACTGTGTGACCTCTTAGATTTACATTTTCTTTTTAAAATATTTTTAATGTTTACTGGTATTACTCTCTCTTTTGGGGTCACTGTAAACAGTAATCTTTTAGCTGAGCAGGAAGAGTCTTTGCAAGTAGAATATTGATAGATACGTACAAACATACATGTTTATCTATGTGCATATACACATACATATACACACATACACGTGCACACACACACACAAAAATAAAGGTATAAGGCAATTATGTATTGGCTAATAAACACACAAGATCAAGGATTTAAGAAACTGCTAGGCTAAGCAGCAGTGTGCTCAACACCCCAGTAAGACATCTAAAGAGCCTTTGCTGGCCAGGCAGGCATCAAACAAGCAGGAAGGAGTCCTCAGTGTTGGCAGATTGCTGTCTTCCAAATCCTCTGACACTGATACTTTTCTGCATTTTTCCCTTTAGGGTTTTAAACCTATCCATTTCATTGTTTTTCTACTTTGAATTTTTGGGGTATTAATAATCTCTATCTCCACAGTCCTACTTCTGTCTACACTTCTTATCTTGCATGGCTCTGCTACCCACACTTTCTCACTGCTCTTTCTTAAAATGTAGCATATTCCTCCAATTTCTGAGCAACGGTATCAGTGCTGGGCCCTGGATCCTTGAAAAACAGATGCAGAATTCCCTGTTTGGGGTGAGAAGAAATTACATTGATTTAGGAAGGAAAGGGTTATACAGGCATCTTGATTATGAAATTCATTATAGTTAAATTGGTTAGCTTTATCAAAAAAAATTAGAAATTTCCATTAGAAAGAAAATGTAATAAGGATAGAAAAAGCACATGGGTCTTTCTCTCATAACAAGGAATGCTAAAATAGTCCAGTAATTTTTGAAAATTACAGGAGGCAGCTACTGCTAAGTGGTTTATTAGACTTGGCACTAGACAAAAAAGGACTAGCTTTGGCACACAAGACTTGATCAAATCCCATCATTCTCCGCTTTCCATTTCTCTTGCATCTGAGCTTAAGTAGCAATGTCTTAGAAAGCTGGCAAATGTCTGGCAGCAACAGATGTAGAACTGGAGTATGACAATGTTAGGTGCAATACATATGGAAATGCCTTTTCCTTCATGTAAGCATATGGTTTTCCATATATAGCACACCTAGTACAATCATAAATCCTACATTTAAATCTGATCTTAAGACTTGTTTTAGGAGAAGCAACACTGTTATTCTCAGCTTACAGATGGGGAAAATAAAGTCACTTATCCAAAGTCATAGAGGAAATTAAGCACAGAGGTTACAAGGAAGATCATACTTTGATTCTCAGTTCAGTATTGTGTCTGTGTGGCTTCAATGAGCACTTATCCACACTTAAGGCCCCTGTAGTACTCCAAAGTATATGATAAAAATGTGATGTATGCAAGTCAGACCAATGAGTGACTTCATATCATTAGCCATGATAAGTTCTATTGTTTGAGAAGATGCTTCATTCCTAAATTAATTTGCAAAGGCTGTCTAAATCAGAACAGATTCTAAAATGACATTTCAATAAGTTTATTGGTGATGTTTGTGTTTTTCTTTAACCTTCTATAAAGTTCTTGACCAAAAGGCAGGAGGATTTAGAAATTAAACCTTTGCCCTTCTTTCAGTTTTGGTACCTGATTAGGATGCATCCTGCACTTTCCTTGCTTGCAAAAGGAGGATACAAATAAGGTATTTTCAAATGACTTGAAATCTGGACCAAAGTTATGATGACTTTCGTATATGAATTAAAACCAGGCCTGCTCCAATAGCTTCTGATATTTGGTACCTACATAATACTTTTTTTTGGTGGGAAAGAGAGGGAGATCAGACAGTTGAACATTAGATGTATACACTGAGAAGCAAGGAGAGTGAAACTGGTATGAGATCGTCTACATCTTTCCTCATAATGTCCCCATACCTCTTAAAATGTGAGAAGAGACACTGTTCTGATATATGGTGCAGAAATAATTGCCTTCTGTGTTCTTCTAGCACATAACATAAAATAAAAGGGTACCTAATATTTTATGCTCTTTCACCACACATATCGTAGAAGGCCTTTAAAAGATTTGTGAAAGATCCTGAAATGTGATTTATTTTTTTGGCAGGAGTGGGGTCATTGAAGTACCTCAGACTGTCTTCTGAAGGTTAATTAATTTTATGCTAAGAAGCTAGTCTTTCAGAAGCAGCCATCTCGTGGAAATAGAAAAGTCTTTAATTAACAAACATCAGATCTGCTACTCAGTAGAGTTATATGAAGACATACAAACCTGCAGTCTTTATATTATCTCACCATATAATTATTTCTCCATATCCTCTACTACCCCTGTTTTTCATCAAAAATACTCAAAACCTTTGTACTTCTTCAAATTGGATCTTGCTTTTTATTAAACTGCTGCTAATACCAGAAGAATACTTCAGAATATAAAATTAAAAGGAAGAGTCTTTCTTTGGAATTTCATATGAAACAATGAATATTAAACTCTTTGCTTTCAAAGACTGACTTTTATATCTGTGTTCTTAATTCCAAACATTAAGAAGCAATATTCTAAGAAACTATTGATCTATTTTTTAAGTAAATCTCAAGAGAAATGCAAAAATATTTTGCCATCAATATCCAAAACAGATATTAATACATTACACATCAGGGATTATGTAGGACATGAATCACTAAAATTTGAGATAAATATTTATTACAGTTAAGGTTTTAGGTTCTGTCTTAAATTACAGCTTCAGTCTGTCAAGCATTTAGAATGTACCTAGTGAGGGATAGTTCTGTCTTAGCCTACAGTTTTAATAGGTGAGAGATTATAAGCAGGGCAGGGCATGGGAGCAAAAAACCAAGGGAAATGAAATGACTTTCCCCCACATCATGCAGCGCCCAGTACCTGGTAGTACACAGAGGTTCTGACCAGGCCCCTGGAGAGGTTTAATTTACACCTCTACACCTTGCATTATGTTTTCTCAAATTAAAAAAAAAAAAAAAAAAAAAATCTGAGAATGAAAAGATAGGTAAAGTAAACAATGAAACACACTGTGGGCTTTCCAGAACATACTAAAAATATTTGCTCAATGCTAAAGTAGTCCTTGCTGGTAGTGGTGTGGGAGAGTGTTTTGTTGTTTTTAACAAATTTACCAGTGAGTAATTATAACTGAAAAAATGTAAAATAAGTCAGTGAACTCCTTCATTTTATACACATTGGAAAGATGAAAGAAAATCAGTAATACAACCCAAAAAATACAGAGCCACCCTAATAAATAAATCTGAAGTTCAGTGCTCTGCAGAGGATCAGCCAGGGTATGCTATTTCAGTTCTGTACATTCCTTCTCTAAACATTGACAGAACTGATTATTTTAACCTCAGATGATGATTAGGAAAAGCATTTAGGCTTCTGTAGGTTCCTTATTGCTGTAGATAACACTTGCTGCAGAGACCCTCAGGGACAGAGTGTTGGTTAAAAAGAGAAACCAATTTATTGAGATCTTGGCATAGGATAATGCTTACATTGGGGAGTCTAATCTTCTGAACAGGATGGTCACTCACTGTTCAGTGGAGACAGGTGTCTCCATTGCTGACAGCAGCATCTTTAACTCGATTGCATAAGACTCTCCAAACTGCTGTTTTCCTCATTTCTTATTCTCTGGCTGACCATGGTCCTATAAGACACCCCAGAACATGCACTATCCATCTCTATTAATTTTCTTACATATAAAACATCTCAACTGTGTACATAAGACTATTCTCTGTAACCATCTCTGCATCTACATGAATCATTTCTACTGTTCATTGTGGTTAACCTTGCCTGTCTGGCACATGCCCGCCCAGCCGCTCTCTCACTCCCTGTCCTCAACAAAACAGTGTCGCAGAAACACTAGACCAACAGAGATATGTTTCAAAAGTCAATTTTCCTCTAATAATATCAAAATGTAAAGGTCAAATTGAACACGAATGTTAATGTTGTATTGAGATGTAACAGCCAGATTGAACAGGAATATTAGACTGCAAACACTGTGACAAACACAACTCATTACAGGTTCAGGATGTCAGTTGGGAACTATCACTACATGAACTGTAACTAAATCTAAGCTTAGAATGGTGATTCAAAATGCGCACATCACCTACCAATAAGGCGAGGCACTCAGTCCTGGGAAATTTCCTTAGACAGCGTCCCAATCTAAGGGGAGAGTCCCTGACTGCAGACCCACTGCTTGGAGGAAGACTGGCTTAAGGGGTCTTCCAGCAGGCTCCATCTATACCCTAGGTCAGATCGGGGCTTGTGGTAATGTATGGTCAGGGGTCTAGAAACCTCTAACAGAGGTGTTTCATTGGATGAGCTTCGTTATTGGGGTACATGACTTGGGGCACTCTGTGTATATGAGTCCAGTCGCCGTGAAAGCTGGGTGGCTTGACCCCAAACTGTGGCTTCTAGTTTAACCCTTTCCTTCCAGCAGTCAAGAAGTTTCTGTCTTTATCAGGGCGGATGTACCTGCCATAGATGGCGGGGAGAAAACAAGATGAAAAAGCTCATGGGTTGAGATAAGGACAGGGAGATCACTTCCCAGTTACTGTCATGGGCGAACAGACCTGACTTAAAAAAAAATTCATTTAATTTATTGCCAATTAGACTAGTGTTGGTTGGTGAGAAACAAAGACAAAAATTAAAATGACACCTTCCCCTTTCCTCTCTTGTCCCAGGCTCAACTTCACTTCTTTACCTCGCCTCTGCCCTCCAAGTGGTGCAGGGAGATGGGGAATTGGGGTTACAGTCAGTCCATAACAGTTCCTCTCTGCCGCTCCTTCCTCCTCACACTTTTCCCCTGCTCCAGCGTGGGTCCTTCCTACAGGCTGCAGTCCTTCAGGATAAACCTGCCCCAGCTTGGGCTCTCCACAGGCTGCAGCTTCCTTCAGGGCACGTCCACCTGCTTTGGCATGGGGTCATGCACAGGCTGCACTATGGATATCTGCTGCACTGTGCTGTCTCCAGGGTCTGCAGTGAATCCCTGCTGGGATGCCTGGAGCACCTCCTCCCCCTCCTCCACCTCTCCCTTATGGGGCTCACAGGGCTGTTTCTCACGCTTTTCCCCTCACAGCCAGGCAGCATTTTTGCCTTTCTTACACAGGCTTTCACCGAGGTGCCACCGTGGTGGCTGCGGGGCTCAGCTGTGCCCTGCGGGGGGTCAGTCGGAGCCGGCTGGAACCGGCTGTGTCTGGCTTGGGGCAGCCCCGGCCTCTCCTCACAGAGGCCACCCCACAGCCCACTCTGCCGGAGCCTGAGCACCTGACATAAATGTCTTATCTATGTACAATTTGATCATTTCTGCAGTAGAAACTGTCTAGGACTCTCCAGGTCACTCCACCAATGATGCTGTCCAGCATGTTTAAGGTGCTGGGAGCTCAAGTGGTCATGCAGTTTCAAGTCTGTCTCTCTTTCAAACCAGGCCATTATGTTGCCTGTGCAGACAAGTAGCTGGGGAGTTGCTTGTTCACTCAGGGAGTTAACTATGGCTTAAGAGCAGTGGGTGTGCACACAGGCCCAAAGAGCAAGTTAAACAACAATTAAAAGTCTAGAAGAAGCCTGAATCTCATCCTTATATCTCACTTAACTCTTGGCACACTCTACATGCTCACTGGGAGCGAGGTTCACCATTTCATGTGTAATACTACCTCCCAACATGAGGTGGTAAGCCTTCTAGCAGGGCAGTGCACCTCCACCTCTCAGTACCCCTGGTTCTCCATGACAGCCTTCTTGCCTGGCTGAGGCAACCTACAGAAGGCATGCTATCAGTGCACACCAGCGTCCCACAGTAGTTTATGAAAGCAGTCCTGAGTCAAGCCCATTTTCTTAGCTAGATGCTGAGAAGACTGGCTGCATTGAGGTCTGTTCCCATCTTAGTTACTTAAATGCATGCCTTCAAGTCTGTTTTACAGAACTGGTTGCAAGGCTAATATTTTTAATGTAATTATTCAGTTTCAGAATCTTTCAACAGATAATGTTATCTGAGTCGTCTCATCATGTCTATCTCATACCAAATTATTTAAGGACTTGAATTCTAAGTTTCTGTAGCACTTCCATTTTACTTTGAAATTATTAGAGTATGAAGACAGCCATATGTCTTTATGTAGATGTAATATTAGAAATTTAAAGGGTGGGTAAAAGAGGAATACATCCAAAATTCACTAATTTAAGTATTTAAAACAGGCGACCTCTGTTTCACCTAAATTAACTATGATTTTCCTGTAGAAAACATTTTACTCTGGATCAGGCCAGAAGAAACATTTAATTACTTATTCCACACCTTAATTAGCTATCTCCCAGATAACATTCTTTTTTAACCTCATCCAAATGCATCTTGAACTTCCAAGATAACTGTTTATTCTTAGTAGTTTCAATTTGGACTCTATCCTTGATCTCATCCAAGTTAACACAAAGGCCATACCTCCTTGGAAGAAAGCTGTTTGAAGTTGTTTGCCCAGTCTCAGAAAAAAGTTGGGCATTCTTAGGCAAAGGTATTCTATATATCATCATTATTATCAACAATTGTCAACATTAAATCTTGGAAAAATTTGGAAGGTCTTTTTTGGGGGAAAAGTAAGTTGTAATTTACTTGCATACAGCTGGTTTAAGTTCTTAAGAGTAACTGTAGGCATGCACTGTGATGTTTTTTCATTGCATATTCTTGCCTGTCCTCTGTCCTTTGCTTTGCACAGCAGCCTAAGTCAACATTTCTAAGGACAGACATCTTGCAGTCCATCCTCACCCTGGCCTTGCTGCTGTTGAGGAATGTACCAGTTTGTTGACAGCAGCTAATAATTCATTTGTCAGGGAGGGGTTTTCTAATATGGGCAAGAGCTGTCACATATGGGATAACTTTGTTCTCAGAGACAGACAATGAGTATTGTGTTGCAGAACTTCCTATGGTATATGAATTGTTTTATTGATTCCATACAGATGGGGAACACAACTTAACTAGTATCCTGTCTTTGATTGTTGGCAGAGAAAGATATGTGTTTAAAGCTGAGTACCTGCTCCAGTGGCTGAAATGGTATTAGTTGGAATTAAATAAAACAAAAGAATTATGCGATTCATATATTTCTGTCCAAAGCTATCATTGGTTCCGAAAGTTTCTTTATTGACACAGAACAAAAATGGTGGGTTTTTAATGTGTTTCTTGCTGCTGTGTTACTTTTTAAGGAAATGATACATCAACAGAACAAGATCAATGCATTTCTACAGAATTTTTAAAAAATAGCAAGATTTACAGTGTAAAAAATTAAAGTACTCTGAACACTGTATTCAGACAGCAAGTTATTTCGCTCAGTGTGTTAATTCTGAGATACTATTAAAAATAGAAAAGGCTCAGCAAAACACATTTTCTAGGCATATGTTTTACAATCATTAGAAGTAGAGATAATTTTTTTTTTCTTTTTTCTTAATATAGATATATACATTTGCCAACCTTCAATATGATTTCCCAGGAAAGTGTCCAGAAAAGCCAAAGTATAAATACTTCTGGGGACATAGACTTTTGAAAAAAGCATCAGGGACTTCCTAGATTTGGTATGTATGATTGTAAAAGGAAACAATAAGGTTGAAGGATCTAAAGGTAAACACTGATGTTTAGATTTTCATTCAGCATCACTGAGATTTAAATGATTAAGTGTACGAATACTTCCATCACAGTTCTTAGTTTTGTGATAATTTTCACTAATGGCACAGCTGGAATCTTGCAAAAATTAATAATGAAGACTAGCAACTTCCTTTTCTGTTATTCATGAAATTTTCAAGGTTCAGAAGTTTACTAATTTCTGGCCAAAATCCAAACAGCTACAGAATGCTACTGATCCAGCTGTACAAGTAACACTGAAATGCATCCAATAATTTGTGTTTGAACCTCCTGCCATGTTAGTGGTTTTGATGTTTTGTTCTCAGTCAATTTTATTGACAATACCAGTGAAAGCATCCCAATGCAATTCAGTAAAATGAATCCTCAAGTTAGTATAGATTTTGTCCACTGCATCTACACACACTTTTATGCAGGGTCCTCCCAAGGATTTCTGTTGGATAAGTAGAATAATAACTAATCTTGGGATTTATTTTTTTTTTCCCATCCCTAGGCTTTTTTATAGGTGGCAAGAAGGAAAGTCTCCATGAAGAGTCTGCATCCCTCCATACTTGCAAGGGTGCTGCAATCTCAAGTTTTATTCTAAACATAGTGAAAAGCTAATGGGTTATAGCACAAATGCTGGTATCTGAAAATGAGAATTCAAGGAGTGGTTAGGAGCTCATGCCCGCTTTTACATGAGGGATAATGCTTATTTCATTTTCATGAAGGGCATGAAATTCTAATGTAATACTAAGGTGTCATGGTTTAACCCCAGCCAGCAACTAAGCACCACACAGCCGCTCACTCACTCCCCCCGCCACCCAGTGGGATGGGGGAGAAAATCAGGAAAAGAAGTAAAACTCCTGGGTTGAGATAAGAACGGTTTAATAGAACAGAAAAGAAGAAACTAATAATGATAATGATAACACTAATAAAATGACAACAGTAGTAATAAAAGGATTGAAATGTACAAATGATGTGCAGGGCAATTGCTCACCACCCGCCGACCAACACCCAGCCAGTCCCCGAGCAGCGAATCCCTGCCCCGCCCTTCTCAGTTCCTAAACTAGATGGGACATCGCATGGTATGGAATACACTGTTGGCCAGTTTGGGTCAGGTGCCCTGGCTGGGCATGAGAAGCTGAAAAATCCTTGACTGTAGTCTAAACACTACTGAGCAACAAGTGAAAACATCAGTGTTACCAACATTCTTCACATACTGAACTCAAAACATAGCACTGTACCAGCTACTAGGAAGACAGTTAACTCTATCCCAGCTGAAACCAGGACATAAGGTAAGACTTCATACCTGTGCTGAAGGCCAACACAATATCTAGGTGTCCTGGTTTCAGCTGGGATAGAGTTAACTGTCTTCCTAGTAGCTGGTACAGTGCTATGTTTTGAGTTCAGTAT
The DNA here is from genome assembly GCF_000737465.1 of Haliaeetus leucocephalus. Taxonomy (NCBI): domain Eukaryota; kingdom Metazoa; phylum Chordata; class Aves; order Accipitriformes; family Accipitridae; genus Haliaeetus; species Haliaeetus leucocephalus. The sequence goes on from NW_010972657.1 coordinate 494,546, forward strand.
GAGAAGAATGTTGATAACACTGATGTTTTCACTTGTTGCTCAGTAGTGTTTAGTCTAAAGTCAAAGATTTTTCAGCTTCTCATGCCCAGCCAGCAAGAAAGCTGGAGGGGCACAAAAAGTTGACACAGGACAGAGCCAGGGCAGCTGACCCAAACTGGCCAATGGGGTATTCCATACCACGTGACACCACATCTAGTGTATAAACTGGGGGGAGTGGGGGCGGGGGATCACCGCTTGGTGACTAACTGGGTGTTGATTTGCAGGTGGTGAGCAATAGCACTGCGCATCACTTGTATATTCCAATCCTTTTATTATTATTGTTATTGTCATTTTATTAGTGTTATCATTATCATTATTAGTTTCTTCTTTTCTGTTCTATTAAACCGTTCTTATCTCAACCCACGAGTTTTGCTTCTTTTCCTGATTTTCTCCCCCATCCCACTGGGTGGCGGGGGGAGTGAGTGAGCGGCTGCATGGTGCTTAGTTGCTGGCTGGGGCTAAACCAGGATTCTGGGTTCACTGCAAGTACCTTTTAAATATGAGAGCCAAAATTTATGCAAACCCATTTCCTGAACCCCCTGTGAGGGGTGAATTTTGCTTAGAGTTTGAAGAAGTGCTGCTCTACATACTTCAGATACTTAGCAATACATGCCATCATGTTTGTTAGCATGATTGTCACTCAGCTGACTAACTAGTATTGTGCATGATAACCAAGTTGTGAAGAACAGGGTGACAACTGTTGATAAGTACAAGTATGAGGAAGAGAGAACATTTAAGGAGTGTGAAAAAGCAGTGCCTACAATTAATGCAGAGAGGGAACAGAAATTAAAATAGATTTTCAGATTCCCTGTGTTTTCAAGACCACAGCTCCTTGCTATCCCAGTTTTCACTATTAGAAATATAATGAGAAATGGTAGCAGGCACAATGAACACAAGTTTACCATGTTGCTAGCCTGTAGGCTTCATTCACCCAAGCTGTCAAACAGGCTGACACATTCTCCAGCATGAAAACCATCCTTCTGCTTAAGGTGATCATATGCAAACCACTCAATTATGCAAATTGATTCTTGAAAGAATTTGCATAAATACTAGACATGGAGGTGTGCAAAATGTAGTAGATAAGACAACCAACCTCTAAACAGATTAATTTGTTTTAAATATATTTCTCATTTCTATGTCCTGTTCCATAAGTTACTTAAGCTTATGTAGGATTTTCAGTCTTGTAATTATAAAATTAATTTTGTTTTATTTCAGTTCTTGCTGTCACCAAAACTAGGAACTTGCTATTCCCTGTGTAAAGATTCACTACAGAAGCAGATCAAATCTCCACTGGGGTCACTGGGGCTCCAAGAAAATAAGTGGCCTTTTCTTGCCCACTCTTTTCAGTCTCCACTTATATCCACTCATTCAGCACTCACCACAGCTGTTCAGTGAGCATATCCAAAAGAAACAAGCTAGCTGTTAAGATGAAGAGTCTGTTCCATCTTTACATGTATGCATTTATCAATATAATGAATATCAATATACTTAATTCATAGATGCATACAAAATGATAACTCAAAAAACCTGAATGAGGTCTTCTTGAAATACTTACTGGTATTAACATTATCCTTTATTTTCCTCCTTTCAGAAAGCACAAGAACAGCAGTTAAAACAGCTCAGGATTTGTCTGGATTTTACCTCTTTTTTGAGGTAGGAATGAACTAAAAAGGGAAATTACTTCCCCCCCCCCCCTTCCTTCACAAAAAATTTTTGAAAAAAATAGTTTACACTTTTTGGTAACTATAAGAAATGTGTCACCTCAAAATGCTACAAACCTCTGAGGCCAGATTCTGTCACTTTGGAGTATTAGTAGCCAGTGAAATAGGCATAGACCCTTTGTGTTAGGTTTCCTTCACTAGACCCATTTTATGAATTGGTTGATTTGGAAGAAAAAGTGACAGAACAGGGTAAAGTAGATGAGAAATTAATTGCCCCTTTAGATTGAAGTGGGGAGGTGTGAAGAGCACCTGTTCACATTCTGTTTAGTACAAGCCAATGCTTCAAGCCTCCCTGTTGACCAAGAAACTATAATTAGTTCCCAAATAACACAGAGGCACAAAAAATGCTTTCTAGGACAGAGACATCATAGTTTCAAAAAAAGGGTTGATATGCTGAGCTTATATGTAATTTTAATTTTTAAAAAGTTTGACAAATAATAATAATTTTATATTAACCATTTCTGAACTGAAGCTCTTGAAAAGGCCCATGTTCCCTATTGCTGTGAATCAAAGGTGTTAATGAACGACTATGGCATAATGGTACATTTTTAACCTACTACAAGCTACCAATGTTCTCATGATGGCAGCTTTTCAGTTTCCAAAATGTCCTTCAGCATCTAAAGTTCTGAACAGATGCGACTACAACCAAACTGCTGTACTAAGTAATGTGCAAGTGCCATAAATATTTCAAGGTTTTAAAAAATTGTCCCTAAATTAAAAAAAGAATGACACAATGAATACTGTTTGGCACTACTCCAATGACGTAAGTATGGCTTCAAGGGAGAAATTCAGGTAATGGCTGAGTCAAAGATGGCAGCGAAGTGGCACAAAGCCTTGCTGCTGTTTAAAAGGTTTAAATAACTCTACTGAGGCTGGACAAAAGGATGAGTTTTGACAATGGAATTAAAATCTGCATGACATTAAGGTAGAAAACTTACTAGTTTGGGGTTGATTCTGAGCATTTTTAGTCCACCTTTAAACAAGTGGAACTCCAGTGACTTCAGTAGTATTAGTTCTGATTTATGCTAGTATAAATGAGAAAAGAATCTACCCATATGTCTTCCTGCAAGCCTGTAATAAATCCTGCAGGCTATTGGTGCTATATAAATAATATGTTAGCTTAAGGATAAATTGCCAGACAGAGAGTTACAGATAAATATTGCCAAAAATGAGGTTTATAAGGTGATTTTTGTGTCATAGCTTTCAAATAATGTCATCACATGCGACTTTTTCATAGAATATGCAGGAACAGGATGAAATAGAAGAAATTCCATTTCTACCGCAAAGGGAAGAGAATTTGGGGTTCAAGTGAAATTTCTAAGCACTCTGTGGCAAGATGCAGAAAATTTATTTCCAAGTTGTGATTTCTGTATATATCTTACTATATCTACCTTTTTTTCTTTTTCTTGTAATACTGGTTACAATGATATGAAAAAGACAACTGCCCCTTGCAGCCTTCAGTTAGGAACATTTCTATTGGAGCAGTCAAAGATTCTTTGTAAATACTGGACTCAGATGCATCTAGATTTCAATAATGGGTTGAGAGTTTGAGGTTTTTTGCTTTTATCCCTTCCACCACTACCACCACCACCCCTGCTTAGTTTGGTGCTTAGCTGCAAGACACCTGTGCCATTTACAGAGCATTTAACTGTGAAGATAAAACAACTTTTTAATATATACCCAAGAGACTGCAGTGAGAGTTTTTAATTTAGTAGTTTGTTAAACTGTAAATAAATAGACAAATATATGATGAACTTCAAGACCTGCTATGAGATTTACACCTCTCTTTTTATTAATATTCTATACTCAGGTTTCCCTGAATTTTGGGTGTTTTTGCATGTGTGAATACATTTAAGCACTGTAAATTTGACAAAAGTTGTTTTTCTCTGACAATCTCTCAAGTACTAGCATGGAGAAAGAATATCTACTTTATTTGGTCCATGTACACCACATTCACTGAAATCTTACTGGGTGACATAGGACCAGTACATGTTCTTTTTTCTGATTTAAGGTGCTTTTTTAAAAAAATTATTTCATATCCCAGTGAGAATTGTAAATTCTCAAAAATTCAAACCAGAGCAGTCTTAAAACATACTCCACTGTAACAAATAAAAGAACATCACATGCCTAAGTTTATAGAATGCATTTTAACACAGATCAAAATGTTCAGCTATTACTGGAAGGAAGCAAAGAGAACGTACAAAGCCTTGAAACTGGCATAAAGAGAGAAATTACTGCAGAAGGTACAATACTCAGGAAAGGATGCCAAAAAAAATAGAATCACATTGATGGCCTTTTTTTGAACACAGGCTTTAGTATATTTTGTCAGACATTTGGGGTTGGTTTTGGTTTTATTTGGGGGGAGGGGTGGTTGATGTAGAGATCTTTGAGATGTTTAAGAAATGAAACAATGTTTTCTGAGATAAGAAGAACTATGTATTTGTTTATCATGACCCGCTAAGAAAAAAAACAACCTATGTCTCCAGTCACTTTAGATAAGAAAATTCTAGGACATATTTTAAGGGACATCACATGCTGGGAGAAGTTTATAGTATGTCAGAGGAAAGGAGTAGGAAAGGATTAAGAGACACTAATCTTGGGAGAAGTCTTAATACTTAAATCTAAGTAGGCTAAGTGAATATAAAACTTTACATTATTTAGAGTTCATTTCAACCCTAAAAGGCTGGATCTAAGTGACCTATTAAGAAGGAAAAATGACTGTGTCTGCAGTCAGCTGGTCTATGTCTTCACATAGCTCTGAATTTAATGGGAAATGCAAACTTTCAGTACTTCTAGAAAACGGAGTCAGTGATATGTTTTCAACCAGACAGTGAAAGGCATTTTGAATTTTGGGTCTTCTCCCTAAGTCATCACTAACCAACTTCTAGACCAATTCACAAGCCTTAGCCTTTCTCAACAACTAACATAGTCACATGAAACTGAGAAAGACAGAAAGTTTGGTCCTTATTATTATTTTGTGTCCAGCTGCAGATCTAATCTTTCATGGATTGACCATGGTTCACAATTTGTGAATACAACTGTTGTCTCACAAGTTCAATTAATTTTTATTTTCTTCATTATCTCAAAGTTTATATTAATCCTTATTATTATTTTTGAACTTTTTTTAATATGTGAATGTTAGGGTGGGTTTAGTTCTGTCACTTTATTATGTTATGACTGTTAATAATTAATTCCACTTAAGATGAAATTTGTAATTAATAATTGGCTCATTTTACTATCTGTACATTTTACTAATACACTTATGTTTCACTCCAAGCTTTCTGGAATAAGACACTATGTATTCTTGATGAACCTCCACTAAGTCTAGAATGATTTACATATGGACAGTAAAAGGTATATACTGTGGCTACTTTTAATCCCCCTCTGCTAAGTAAACTGATTCCCAGGAATCTATAGAAGTAGAGGTAGAATAAGTTCAAGATACATTCAAATTTCTTGGTTATCATGAAGACAGTTCTTACTTGGGATGTAAATTATTTTAACACTACATTCAATACAGTTTTCTATTGTTGTTTCTTTTTATAGCTATACCCTATCATTGTGCGCAAGTTCTCAATGACACATCTGTTAAAGGTTGCAAAAGTCTTGTGGAATATTCATGTGACTGATGGATTGGATCCCTGCTTTCATTCACTTTCTGAAGAGCCAGGCTAAACTCTTCTATACACGAAGGCCACAAATAAGTTTTGTGCTCTTGTGTCACGTCCTGTCGAGGAAAAGTTAACAGTCGTTCACAGTTTAACAGAATTAATACCGATGAATATTTAACAAGAGCTATCTTGATAGACTTTAGATCTTACTCAAGATTAAGCAGAGCTGAAAATTTTCGAAATTTGAGGTATTTATGTAAGGATCACATTCTATCCAGCTCAGATTGTCTATGCTTTTATTCTTTCAGAATTTAATTTAAATTCATTTCTACATTTTGAGATTGAGCAAGCTCTACCTTGTTAATACATATTCTCTCACTTCATGAGAGAGGCTGTGATCCTTCTTAAACTGCCAGCCCTGCTCCAAATCTGAAGGGATGGATATGCATGCAACCAGCTAAGTGTGGTCTTTATGCTGCCTGGCATCAACACAATCAGATGTGGACATGGGACTGAAGGAAAGAAAAGTGCGGATTTCAGACTAGGAACTGAAAAAAATGTGTTTTGCTGTAGTGACCAGGGAAAAAGACAATTACTGGGAGCAAGCCTGGAAAAAGTACAATAGTGTACAATAAGCTGAGACAGAAATCCCAAAGGTAAGATTTACGTGTGGTCAAATACAGAAGAAAATTGTACCTGTTTGTGATAGCTGCTTAACTGAAAAGGCAGAAACTGGGACCTCTTCAGGTATCACTAAGGAGAAGTGTGGTGATTCTGTGAAGATGTTCTGTTACTGTGTGACAGGTTTGAAAGGTAGTCTTTTAAAGGCAAGGAATCCATCAAATTAATTTTTCAAAGGATTATTGATCATAATGCAAGGAAGGGGTATGATCTCAGTTCATCTTAGTTCTATAGTAAGTCTTAGACATCTTCTTTCAGAAAAAAACTGACTGAGTTTCTTCTGAGCCATGATATGTCTCTTTTTGTCGTATTCTAGATGGGAAGAATTTCCTCTAGCTTTCTTTTGTTATTTTCTCCTTTACTTATTCCACTGTTCCTTGCAAGCTCTATTAAGAAAAGGTGAAAGAGGCAGCAATCTTGGTCTTGATTGTGAAGTTCTTCCACAATAAGGAAAAAACTAAGGAAATAAGGAAAGAAAAAAGGAAAAATAATAAGGAAGGAATAATGAAAAAAGGAAAACAATAAGGAAAGAAATAAGGAAAATAAGGACAAAGAGAAAGTATGTAATGTTCAAGGAATAGTGTAGGAGACCTCTCCTGATAAATCTTAAAAGAAGAAAGTAAAGCATTCTAATTCAACTTCTTGATTCTTCTGAAATCTCAGATTTTATGGATAATAACTTTAATGTATTAAGCACAAAGCCAATTAAAAATTTCAGAATTTAAAACAGATTCAGAAGTTAAAAGCAGTTTTCTACAGCACGAAAATTAACAGCTTCCAAATAACCTGAACTGTCTTGAAAGGTTGTTTGCAGGGGCATACCTTTTTTTTTTTGTCTTTTTTATTGTGCAGCATGACTCCTTAATTTAGTCCTGTCAGTGTATTCCCATTTGTATTCATTATGCAGGTTCCTAACAATTTTTCTTTTTAAATTTAGTATTCATCAGGTGGTTTCCTCAGTGATGTTGAAATGTAATAAACGAAAGCAACTCACAAGGTTATTTGTTACTACTCCTATATTAATAAGCTGAGCTTTGTCCCAATTCCGTATGGAAGAATTTCTTCTGCTACAAAGGTGAACCGTAGATTCTGAGGACAGCCCATGGTGATCTATCCTAAGCCTCACAACATGAGTAAGCACAGTCTTTTCTCTGATAAACAGTTTTGATGATAGTTATCCAGCATTACTGTTTATGCAAGTAAGTATTTCCATTCCCATATGAGATACTTGTAAGAAAAAAACCCACTCTTTTTTTTTTTTCTCAAAAAAAAACCCTTATTTTACTTTTTCAAACTGGTTTATTGGTTTTTGAAGTCTTATAGTTTAAATGGTGCAGTAAGAAACAGAAAATGTTAAAGTTGTTAGTATGTCATTACTAACAAGTTCTAATTCCTTACAGTTCAATCTGTTTATTAATTTATATTTATTACTATAAATGTTCATGTGTCTGTGCCCTTAAGAATCTTTGATCTAAAGCAGAGGTAGCTGAAAGAAATTTCAGCATGAGAAACTTCCAGCAAGGAAAACTAGATTTGTTTCTTTCATAAGGAAGAAAGTCCATTTGGAATAGTCTTACTTTATTCATAAATCAACAGTAGACAATACAAAAAAGTAAAGGAATTTATCTTCAGAAAATACAAGGTCATGGAAAAAAATGAAGAAAAACAGTAGTAATTTTATACTGTCTTATCAAACTGTGTATGTATTTGTGTTAGTCTTCAGTGTCTCCAGATAGCATACAAGTACAGGAAAGTGAAGAAGGATCTTGAAATTTTAATTCATGACCTGAAGTATAAATTGGTACATAGGAGACAGAACAGGATAATTAAAAAATGGAATATTAATTGAAGAGGAATATCTTGCTCTGGAAGGAAAGGAAGGAATAAAGAAATAGCTGCTGCTTCATATATGAGAGAGGTATACACTTGTTCTCAGCTACATCACAGAGGGAAACTGAAAATATGTGATAATACCCTACATTGACAACCTTAGGTATCGGATGGGGCTTTTCACGCACAAATGCAAAGTCATTCGGAGCACAGGCTTCAACACAGAAGTAAATCAAAACATCTGTTTGGAGGGAGATGCTGTGGGACTCGGCGGAATTCAGTGCCTAATCACTGCCACTGAATTTAGCATTTTAGGTGCTGTACAGAAGGATCTCTTGCTGCCCCTCCAAAAGGATGAGAACAGTCCACTGGTTCCAAGTCATATCTCTAGCCTCATATAGATATCTCAAAACCTGACATGTCTAAAATGAGCTAGATGTCTTGTGAACCCCTGCTTGGCTATAGGAGAAGTAGAAAAAAAGGAAAAAGTCCCCCCACATCTACCATGGAGGGACCTTTAATAATGCTGAATAGAAGGTGACATGGATGAGGATGGCCAAGAGGTGATGGACTTCAAAACCTTTAGGACAATAAGGAGAATGAACAAAAAAAGTAAAATAATGGATCTAGGAAAAATTACTTCACTTGCCTTGGAAAACTGGTTGATGAGCTCTTCTGTGAAGCAGCTCCAAGACAAAATAATAGTGAAGATGATAATGGTGATGATGATGATGACAATAATATTTCTTTAAGGGAATGCCAGTTCCAGAAGGTTCACATGCAACCAATTCAATTAAGAAAGAAAGATAGAAGGAATAACCAGAGATCGACTTGGCCAATGCATAAATTATCTTCATTTACTTCCTATAAAAGAGTGGAGATTAGGAAGGATGAGGACAGAAATTCAGCATAAATTTACATGAATAAAATCAAGAAAGTGAAGGCACTCTGTTCAAGATGGTGTCAGCAAAGGACGTCAAGAATATGTAATAAAATATTGTCAGTGTATATTGTAGAGAGAGAAGAAAATAGAGGATCATGTTTCTTCTTCCCAGAGAAGGAAAATTATTGGTTAATGGTACTGAGAAAGCCAAGGCATTTAATGCCATTTTGCACTAGTTTTCACCAAAATGGTCAACTGTGACCAGATGGCTGAAACAATTAGTAACAGTGATGTAAGAATAAAACCTCAGCCCACAGTAGTTAAAGAACAGATTAGAGTGTACTTATACGAATTAGATGTTTTCAGATCACCTAGAGTGATAAGCTGAATGGCTAATGAGATCCCCAAGTCATTAGCAATTACCTTACAGAACTCATCTAAGAAAAATGCAGACCTACAAATGTCCAATAAAAAAGGGACATCATTGAAATTATTTCTTTTATAACTTCACAATTCACTTCTTCCTCTCAGGTTGTTCTCCATTCCTTTCTCCCAGATCATCAATTGCCCCTCTGCTGTGTGTGTTGTTCATTAGTATGAATCTAAATGGATCTTAATTAACCAAAAGATGTAAAGGTTTAAGAACTGATTGTGTCCAAATATACAGAAATGTGCTTGTGTCTCAGCCCTCACCAAAAGTTTCAGTTGTTCCAGGTTATAATCACATTTTAAAGAAGGAATATAGGTATAAAAATTACATGTACAATAGAGAAAGAACAGTATATTCACATTTTAGTTGTTCTGTTTCCCAGACTCAAGTCTCACTTAATCTCAGCCACCAGCTAATGAGCGGGAGCAGTAAAGCATGGTGACACACCACCTCTGCACACTGCTATGGAAAGTTAATCTGTGGGTGGGCAGAGAGTTGGGCACAATTTTGTCTTAAATTGCTGATGCCAGAGCTCATCTGCCAGAGCCTGAAATGACTTCCCCCAAGGTGCAAAACAATGTATTATCAGCTTTTGGAATGATTCATTTTTCTGAATTCTTTTAGACATGAATCTGGCTGTAAAGGAAGGCTGATTAGTCAGTTCCTCCCTTCACCAAGTTCAGTTTTTGCCCACAGTTCAATACAGACAGGGAAGTGACTAACTTGTCATTTTTCTTTTAGAGACAGCTGCTGGGGTATAATTGGTGAGGGAGAAAATGAATAGCCATCTATAATTTGTAAAGTCTTGAGGCTGGCAAAAAAAGGGGGGGGGGGAGTCAATCTAGGGAAAGCAGGAGAAACTGCAAGGCAATGGAAAATTGGGGGAGAGTTGGAAAATGATCACTTTAAAAGCAAAGGAGAAACAAAGTTGTGGAGAAACTGGAAAAAACAAATGCAAGGGAAACAAGGTGAGATTTACTGAAGTGTGCTATCATTGCTCTTTAAAGTTAAGTAATTGAGAAGAAAAGTCTTTGGGTACATATATACACAAAAGTAGAGAGACAGCAGAACTAACTAGAAGCTCAGCTGGGAGATCTTTAAGCACATAAATATTGTTTTAAGACCAAGTTACTACAGTTTGCCTCTCACTGAGCATTTTTGGCTCAGGCACAATGTTGTACTGTGGCAGTTGCCTACCTTATTGCTTGCATCTGACCAATTAGCTCACACAAATGAGACTTTGGGTACCATTGTTTTCTTGGAACATCTTTGCAATAGCCTTTGAGAGAAATTTTCACTGAGGCTCCTGATGACTAGTGAAGCATCATGTAGACAGACTGTCATAAAGCGGGTAATTGAATGTAATTTGCCACATCCTCAGCCAAGTCAGATCCTGCTGAATCATTTTCTCTTCTTTTAGGGCTGAAAGAAGATAAGATTTGATTGCAATGGTAATTTCAATAGTACCTGCACATACTTGCATACCTCCCATACACAGTACTGTTGTGGGTCAACCCCCATAAGCAGCTAAGCCCCACCCAGCCGCTCACTCACTCCCCCTACAGTGGGATGGGGAGAGAATCAGAAGGGTAAAAGTGAGAAAACTTGTGGGTTGAGATAAATACAGTTTAACAGGTAAAGCAAAAGCTGCAAGTGCAAGCAAAGCAAAACAAGGAATTAATTCACCACTTCCCATTGGCAGGCAGGTGTTCAGCCATCTCCAGGAAAGCAGGGCTCCATCATGTGTAACAGTTACTTGGGAAGACAAACACAGTAACTCTGAATGTCCCCCCTTTCCTTCTTCTTCCCCCCAGTTTTATATCCTGAGCATGACATCATATGGTCTGGAATATCCCTTTGGTCAGTTGGGGTCAGCTGTCCCAGCTGTGTCCTCTCCCAACCTCATGTGCAGCCCCAGCCTACTTGCTGGTGGGGTTGGATGAGAAGCAGAAAAGGCCTTGACTCTGTGTACGCACTGCTCAGCAGTAATGAAAACATCTCAGCATTATCAACACTGTTTCCAGCACAAATACAAAACATAGCACCATACAAGCTACTATGAAGAAAATTAGCTCTCTTCTAACCAAAATCAGTACAAGTACCTATATATTGTATCTGCATAGTAAGTCACTTTATTTTCATTATGTGTAAAATGAGGTAAACTAGTAATTGCAACCTATCTGCTTTAGATTGACTTCAGGAAAAATGTATAATCATACATTCATAATCATTATCCATTTAGGATGTTCAGAAAATATAACCCCTAGATGTGATGGTGATGATCTGTAATCAATTTATAATTAAGATCTTACCTTATTTACCCGACTGGATACTGTCTTGGACAACTTCCTCTGGCTGAGCCTGCTCGAGCAGATGGTTTGGACTAGATGATCTCTAAGCATCCCTTTCTGCCTCAGTAATTCTGTTACTATAACTAGATCTGGGTCCCAGCTGTAACAAGCACTATCTAATAAAAAAGGATGCAAAGGAAACATAACTCTTTCTTTTCTCTTTTACTTTATTCCCACTCCTTCCAAAGTTGTCTTCTACTGTGTCTCCTGGCCACCTCTCCCATTGCAGCTCAGTGTTTTTTTAATGCATTTCTCTCAGCCCATTACTTTTTTTCCTTCAAACTGGGATGAAGCACACACTGTGACATAAATCTTACACTATATGGAGCTGAACTTTCTTGAAGTTAAGGCATATTTGAATCTAGGCTTTTGACAGATATTTTGGAGGGGGACGTCTGGGGGCTAGAGTCAAGCAAGCAAAAAAAGACAAGGAATGGACACATTGAAGACAAATTACTACTGTGTCCTTTCATAAAGGCAAAAGAAAATCTCTTCAATGTTTTTATCAATGCTTGGACACAGGAGTTGAGTGCACACTAAGGACATTTGCCAATGATACTAAATTAGGAGAAGCCATTAATTCCCTCAAGGGTAGAGTCCTTACAGAGAGATTTTGATAGATTAGAGTGCTGGGCAATCACCAATGGTATGAAATTTAACAGGAACAAATGCTGGATTCTGCACATGGGATGGTGTAAACCTGGATGTACGGGAAAAGTGGTGGAGAAGAGGCTGGAGTGCAGCCCTGCAGAAAGGGATCTGCGGGTTTTGGCTGATGGTAAGCTCAGTATGAGTCAACAGTGTGTCCTGGTGGCCAAAAGGGCCAAGCACATCCTGGCGTGCATAAAGCACAGTATAGCTAACCAGTTGAAAGAAGTGATTGTCCTACTAAACTCAGCATAGGTGCAGCCTCACCTTGAGTACTATGTGCAGTTTTGGGCTCCTCAATATGATATAAAAACATTAGAATGTGTCCAAAGAAGGGCAGCAACAATAGATATGTGGTTTAACTTTAGATAAATGGTTTAACTTTTTGGTTGCCCTGTGTGGAGTCAGGTGTTGGATGTGATTATCATGGGACCCTTCCAACTCAGGATATTCTGTGTTGCTATGAAAAATATTTCACATTTTTAGGTTTTAGCATTCATACTTTGGTAGTAGACTGGTCTCCAGTCTGATGTTTGTGAGCTTTCATCTTCAGATCTTCATTATTTGAGGTGTGGTGGCATAAGCCAAAGTTATCAAGTCATTATCTTCCAGCTGAGACATCTTGACTGAAAATACATATACTTATGAAACACTCCACTTTCAAAATAATATATATTGATCTGCTATAATACTGACTTTGTATGGCTGATATGCTATACCTCAAAAATGGAATATCCATTAATAAATATTGACATTTTAAGTTGCAATGGCCACCTAGTGAGATTTGGATCATTTTGCATTGCACCAGAATATCTTAAAATATGATGTCAAATTTCCATAATTTCTTTCTTTCTTTTTTTATGAGAAATATAATTTGTCATGAAAAATAAACTTAGCCAATTACTGGAATTAGAAGCTTTTAACTTTTCCTATGATTATTTATGGTTTCCAGCCAGGGTTAGTCTTCGTGGTTGAGAAAGAGGACAGAAAGCAATGATTATAGTCACACATCTAATTCAGTTTACAGTAGAGATTTCTGTATTTTCTATGTCTGCATCTACCTGAGGCCTTTCTCCTGCTGAGCCAGAAGTGATGACAGTAAAACAGCTTGGGCTTACAAAATTAAATAAGTGGCTTTGAGATAAAATTAATTTCTTCATCTCCCAATTACTTCTAGGCTTTATCAAATGCAGATTGTCAAATGCTTTCAGATTGGCTAAAATTAGACTGCTACTTTAGTAAGTTCTCAGCACAAGATCAACTTACAAAACCTCAGTTCCTCAGTACTTAGCTTTTCCACATACGTAATTGCAAATGTTGCCCTTAAAATTCACAGTTGTCATAGAATCAGTGACCATCTATGGTTCTGTCTAGATAGATAGAGTTTTGCAAAGGAGAACCTAATATGCTCCATCTACACATTAAAGAAATGCAAGTCTGCTCTGTCTCTGAGACAAACTGAAGCCTTGTGAACATAACTAGTGAGGTGCTAGTCCAAGCTAGTAATCCCTCTTGAGATCTTTAGAACTGAACTCTATAGCACATTCAAAGGAAGAGTGGTATTTTGTGGATAGCAAATTGTGTACTATAGTGGAGTTTTAAGACATAGTTAAATATTGTATCAAAATTACTTTTATGTTCATAGGTCTGCTGCTCTGTATACATCAGTAGCAAAACTACCTCATACAATGATAAGCAATGAAAATATCATCAGTTCCTGTATTTATCGTTCTGATCTTAATACTTTACTGATAGTTACAAGATAACTCATATATGTGAGAAACTGAAGCTACAAACATGTTGTTCGATATAGTATTTTATTTATCATGAAAGAAATCTATCCATATAAATACTTCTTCCTTTCTGAAATTCATGAAAAGTTATTCAGTAATTTAATATTAGCATAATAAATGCAAAAGCATAACAATGATTTAGACAGCTATTCATAATGTGAATAGGACATTCTGCCCCAATTCACTGCATAGCTAATAGAGAAGATCTCCTCTAAGGAGTGATTTTCAACCAGTCTTAGCCTTGCCTTACCTCTTACAGAAGCTTACCTTTGTCCACAGACTACGGAAATGTTTCTTTTCTATGTCAAAGACAGCCTATCTTATGCTAATCAGCCAGCTAAAGACAGTGAAGCTGGTTATCCGTACACTGTGCCAGTCTCCTGAAAAGAGAGTTCAAAGCCTACTTACTGTATACTTGAGAAAGTTCACAATAAGTATATACCAGTTCAATAATGTATAAGTGAGGGTTTTCTGAGGCCATCCTCAGTAACTATGTGCCTCAACATTTAACTTCCTTAGTGGAATTTAACCTCTCAATACTTTCAAGATCAGGGTCTGATTGCCTGTTGATCCATAAATACATCTCAGAAGTCAGAGACCTCACAATCTCAGCAGGTAACATGTAATCAGAAGGCTGAATATTAGACAGCCTCAGACACATTTGTACAGTATAATAACTGAAAGGAGTTCAAATCTACTAAAAATATTTTAATGTTGGGGCTGCTATTAGTAAGAGCTAAAGTAAATCTTGAACAGTAACCCTCCTTTAACAGTGTAAACACACAAGGATAAAGAGCTTTATAGGGAAAAAAAAATTGAAAAGTAGGGTAAAGCAAAGAAAACATTCCTTCCAAGAATAGTGTCATTTCCAGCAGGAAAGTAACAATAAAAATCATATTTTGCACACAAAGACAACTTGCCTGTGGCTATTACTTTATGTAAGTACTTTTTATGAAAGATAAATGCAATAGTTAGAATCCTAAGAGACTGAGAAACCTGCAAGTAATCCTCCATTCAATCTTGCCTAGAAAGTCATCCCTTTAAGCAGAGTTGGCAGAAAACGAGTCAATAAAATCTTAGTATGTGACATTTAATCCCCGGCATAGACCACAATATTGAGATCACTTACAACTCTTTCTTACTGATGAGTTACTAGAATAGCTTTGCAGAAATGTCTTCTTACTTCTTTTGTACTGGGGAAAATCATTCTGTGCCAACTTCACATGGGCTGATGTCGTTGTATATCTCTAAAGATATCAGAAACTTGTATAGCAGCTCTTTAGCTACTTACCACGTCAGAATGATTAGTTATGCTGGATTTCAAATGATTCAGCAATAAACCACATGCTGTAATTCCAGTTATATTTTTTTTTACAGCTTTTTGCAAGTTAATGAAAATGTGATTATTTTCAAACATAAAAAGTATTTGCAGTGAGACTTGGGCATTTTCTATTCCAGCAGGAAGGGATGTTTTGCTTCATGATATGGCTTTGCCAGACAGGAAGATTATTGTCTGAGTCATTTCAAAGAGACATCAGCATTTCCAAACCAGAATAGGGCAAACAAGGGTGCAGTGTCAGGAAAGACTAACCAGGTTGTTTGCATAAATAAATAGCAATTAATGTGGTGAAGAGGTTATTGAATCTGATTGATCACATGAATGGATTTGGACCATAATGGGACTAAGGTTTCCCTAGGTTAATAGTCTATTTCAAAAACACAGCAGAGCCTTCAGCTAGGAGTGATCTGAACAGAGGCCTGATCTGTCAGCTGAATTGGGTAGATGGAAAAAAATCGAGCTGATGTTGCAGGTAAGCTATCAGTTATGCTGCAAGGTCTCTGTTTTCAATTATTTTATTTTAGCCTTGTTAAAAACTTGAAAAATAGGATAGCAGATGTTCTTATAAATAGTGCCTATATTTGTCAATTGAAAAATGTGCTGTTAACATGTTAAAATTTTCCCAGTGTGATTTTAGCCTATGTCATCCAGAAGCCTCTGAAACAAGTTGTATGTATTTGCCAGGAGTCACTGCATCAGCAAAGGACGTTTTGTCAGTAGACATTTTAATGTGAACATCTCATTTCAGAAGTCAGGGGAGTTTAATTGTATAGAGACAGGACTCTCTGCTTCGTCTGACTCAGCACTTTAAAGAACAAAAGAGAAGTTTAATTTATTAGTACATCTGTAGAGACTGGGCTCCAAATATGTATTTGTCTTGGTATTTAAAGACTTACAAGATGTTTTTTCACCTATCCTTCTGAGTCATTTTAGTAGCTGCTAACATAAGTCTCTGTAAGGGTGAAGTGAACATAAGCATGGAAAGCTCTGTGACATATGGCAAAGCAGTAGGGAAGTAACCTGTACCTTGAGAGTCTGAAAGTCTATGTCATAGTGGCATAATAGAGCAGAATTTATACCTGTTAGTCAGTTAATCTGTTTTACAGTTTATTCCCAGTGACATAAAGCATTTGCAAGTTTTAGGGAAGGATTTTTGAAAAGTTCTACCCAGAACCCACAGGTCAGAGAGATGTGTTTCACTTCCATACATTTACTTATCTAATCCAACACACATTTAAACTGCCTAATCCACCACCCTTTGGCACTCTTTCGCTGTTGTTACTGTAAGTAAAGGGAAACTCAAATCACATAATACAGTATCTATTAAATCTTAAAAATGTACACACAAAATTTTGATTGTACAAGTGCACCCTTAATTCACAGAGTATACGTCATTCATTCAAAATCTATTTCTCCAGATTCTTAATGGTAAAAACTCTCATCATATGATTTTATTTCAAAACTCATTAAAGACAGTGGAAGATAGACTGGGCCCGTAGACAGCTCTCCTAATTATCATTATGTATTTTAGCTCATTGGTTTGTTGGGGTCTTTTTAGAACAGGCAAATTCCAAGCAATGAGGCATCTTGGTGTTGTGGTGTTGCACTAACTGGATGTAATATTATCTGGTTTTTCATTGCACTACCCTTTGGAGGTGAATACTTTTTAGGTCTACTTTTAAATTGCAGTCTGTCTTGGCCATATCTAAGGATAACAAAGGCTAGAACATTTGACAAATATGCGTGCTGTTTCCATTAATTTGTATAACTTCAGAACACTCCCATGGAAAGCAAAAGAGCTCCATATATATCCTTTTTGAGGTAGTCAGACTGTCACTAAAAATAACATAATGAAGTTAATTTTCTAATCACTGTGACATATGTATAAGGCATAGCAATTGATATTGTCAGACATTTCAGTGGAAATATATGTCAATTAAATTCACCAGGTATATATGAGAAACTACCATTGATGTTAAAGCTCTTGGAAACATTTACTGTCATCTTAATTGCAGTGGTGAATTTGAAAAATATAATCTGTAAGATCTGTACTTAAAATTGATGAAGTTTGTTTAACTCTTTAGCAGATTTTGTTTTTTAAGATTACTTTTAGGTGAGAAGTACCATTTAAAAAAAAAAGCTCCTACACATACTCAAGGGTAACAAAGCTCCAATATTGCAAAACGTTTAGGTTCTAGAGTGCTTCACTGGTGCTGCATTTGACAGGCAAAAGAGTTTTATGTCACTACAGAGACTCTTGAATTGCATTTTATCATTGGAAAAGTTAATATTTCTTGGGGTTTCCCTCTACAGAGCCATCATTTCTCCATTTTAGAAGAGGAAACTGTTTTTAACAGTTAGTTGAATCAGTCAGTTCAGGAAAACTGTGATGGTCAAACACCAGTTGAAGGAAAATGCTTAATATGCATTCTGTCTTTATAGTTACTTGGATGGAAATGAAGCACAACCTAGGTATCAAAAAGACACAGAAAAGAGTAGTTGCGATGTTTCTTTTGTTGACTGAAAACCAGAAATGGCAGGATAAGAGGATCAGAAAGACCTGCCATTTACAAAGATTAGTTTCACAGAATATCATGCTGTCTACAGTGTGAAATTAAGAACTAAGAGACAAATCCTATTTGTCTCACTCAGAGCAGTTGCCTTTAAATCAATGAAGTCACATTAGTGTACTGACTTTCAGGATCACGTATTCACCTTACACTGCTGAGCAGCTGAAATAAATAGCTTGAAATGCCAACTGAGCATTCACAACCTTTATTGGCTTCACATTGAGTTGTAAGTGCTTGTCATTTCCAAGAATCAGATCTTTCATGTGCAAAGCTCCCAATAAAATCAATGCACTCTGCGTGTCTGGACCATCAGGAACTTCATCCTACTATCTTTGATTTCTATCCATACATATTCATGTCTTTACTATGAAGA
The DNA here is from genome assembly GCF_000737465.1 of Haliaeetus leucocephalus. NCBI lineage: Eukaryota > Metazoa > Chordata > Aves > Accipitriformes > Accipitridae > Haliaeetus > Haliaeetus leucocephalus. Next base: position 512,815 of record NW_010972657.1, read on the forward strand.
AGGCAATTTCTACTCATGCTCCATAGTCCCAGATTATTCAGTCCTGGTAACCTCTTGGAAACACCGTAGCTCTTCTCTGTCTTCTCACCTGGCTTGAAATCCTGTGTGAAGATTGGATGGGCAATGATTAGTGCAGGCTCCAATAAAAAGAATCCAAGAAGTATTGCTTTGTCCTTCACTATAGACACTTCCAGTGACACAACCCACTTTAAGAGCTGCTCAAAATTAAAAAAAAAAAGTGTTTCCATGACATCAGGGCTTTTAGGCAGGCCAAGTGTCCAAATAAAGAATGCAAATCCTAGGCCATTAAGTTTATTTCTCCATGTTATTTGGCACAGTCCCATGGTTGCTCATACACTAGAGCACTCCACTACAACGCAGAGCCTCTTCGGCAGTGAACAGGACAGGTTGTTCAAGCCACAAGTCCTGATTTTACTGCCAGAGACTGATAATGCTTCATTTCTCAATCAAGAAGAAGCTGTAGAAGAGATGGAACTCCATTACTTTTAAAACTGAAAGTACATGCGCTGTGATTTCATGCTCTTTGCCCCTCAAGGGTAAAGGAGTGGAAAGCAGGCACCTCAGGCCACATTGTTTATGTGCAGTTTATTGCACATCTTCGAGAAAGCACCCACCTTCGTGTAGTGGAAGGGAGCTCTTTAAAGTAAAATGTATCACACTGTTTCCAGTGCAAATGAAACTTTATTATTGTCTATTTTATTCCATTCTACTTAGCAAAACATTCTGAGCCCACAGCCAAATCTTAAATTGCAAGAGAAATCAGTTCTGTGGGGCTTGATGTAGGCAAAATGCTTTTTGAATAAAGCAGTCCTTGACTCTCCGTCCAAGATCAGTACATATAGCATTCATTTTAAAATAAAGCAAAATTACAATATTAAAAAGACAGAAATATACCACAGAGCTGTTGTTTGGAAAAACTGAGAACTCCTGCAGAGAACATTGTTTCACATCAGAGCAGTGTGAGTTAACAGGGAATATAATGCTGAACATAGCCAGAAACATCCAAAAGTGAATCCCATTTTGACAATGACTGTTTCTAATAGGAAAGGGAGGATTGAGAAAGACAATCCTTATTAAGCAGCCTAATGTCTTAATATGTTTGCCTATTAGTTTTCTGACATCTACCCATTGCAATTCTATTCCACCTTATCTAAAATACAGTTTTTTTGTTTAAGGTGCTGAATTTTTGTTGCATAATTTAAGCTGTCATATGGAGAATTTACCTGGCCCTTCTGTTGTCATAGAGTTCAGTGGGCTGGTGTTTCCACAACACACAAGAAATACTGTGCAAGACATCTCTATTTTTGAAGTTCTATATCTTCTATCAGGGTAAGTTTGTGTACCAGACAGATGTAGGTTGATTGTACAGGTGAAATGTTATGTCTATTTTATTATACTTCTTAGATTTCGGTATTATATTACTAAATACTATTACAAAAAATGTAATTTCTTTTCATTTATAATAGCAAAAATTAGCTGAGAAAATATTACTTCTTCAGTGATTTTTGATCAAGAAATTGTTTATTGACCTAAAAATTATAATGAAAGCTTTATCAACCTGAAGAAAATCTCTTTCCCTGACATAAACCAGTGCTTTAGCATCTGGAATGTTGGACTTGAAGGTGGACATTTCTGAAGGAATCTCTCAAACTTCGTTTTTCTGTCACAGTAATTTTGGCAAGTCCGGAACATTTCTTAGCAATAGTAATATTTTCAAAGTGAAAACTGGACTTTCTGTTTTCTTTTCATTAGATTTAATTTGTTTTCACTAGCTTTGTCCCCAAAATATTCTGGTAGAATGAGTCCTTGTAATATACAGGGTGTTAGCTAGCACAGCCTATTAAAATGATAGTGCTAAAACTACAGTGCAGTATTTCTAACTACTGAAAATAAGGAAAGAAGAAAAATGTTCAGTTATTATAACAGACAAAAATAGAAGTTTCTTAGAACTATATGGATAAAAATATTTTAAATGGTGAAAATGCTTATGACATTACTACAGCAAATATACTTTTAATCCAAATCTATTTTTTTTCAAAAAACATTTGACATACATTTAGTCAAATTAGGGGCAAGAACTGGGGAAGTCCACTGCTATTTCAAAACAATACTGATCTTTACTTTGTTTCACATTTAGCTACTCATAACTTGACCCACCTTCTTCCAGTGCTTCATTGTGGAAGTTATTGATTTTAAAACTAAATCTCTTAAAAATGTATCTACCTCTCTGTAACCCAAATAAGTTCTTCTTATCATCAGCTGTACATCCCAATGATCTTTGTTCTGTGCTGTAACAAATATGCAGCAGACATTTAGATTATTGCTGTTTCATAACTCATGTTTTTGCTTGCTAAAAACTCAGTAATATCTTAATTCAGAAAGTATGGATTACCCTTCAATTCGTTAAAGATATGAGGTACTAAGAAATTTCACTTTAGGAATTACTATGGTGAATATGGCATCTTTGTCTCCACAGTGTCAGAGTGTTGAGAACAGATTGCTTGATCTCTATAACCCTTCTGTGTTTTGAAATGATAAGTACAGGAGGACTTTTGGCAAGCCTGATTGGTACTTCAGTTTCTCCTTTGTGAACCAACTTGTGTTTTGCTATTAGACTCTCATGCTGAGCAGCCAAAGGGGCACTCAGGGTGTAATGCAACATCACTCTCTGAATTACAGAGGGAGATACTGGGAAGATTCCCATTAATCAGGTTCCAAACCAGCACTTTTCTTTTTTCTACTGGTGTGCTTTCCTGTCATCTTGTAACTTATTTTCCTGCGTCTTCATTGTCGATCAGTTACCCAGACTGAAATGGTATATAAAACACTTCAAAAGACTGCAGGTTTTCAGGCTTTCTATGGATTTTTATTTATCTGAAAAAATGTGCCTGAGCTTGCATTATTGTGCAGGGGTGAGTATGTGTATAGCCACAGAGAAGTTTTCATGTGCTTTTTTGTTTTGTTTCTGAATTGTGCAAAAGGCTTTCAAGCAGAAATTGTAGATGGTCTCATTAAAATAATGAACTATGGTGTAATTCTGATATAATAAAGACAAGGCTGGCAGTCTGATCTTTAATCCAATTTACACCAGAATGCTTTCAAAGTTATCTCCCCTTGAAAATATTAGCTGTAGTTGAATCTGTCCAAAGAATCTAAATAAACTTTTTCTTGCATGTTTTAAAACTACTTTATGCTGCCTACCTCCTTAGCCTTTGTTGACATATACCATATACCAACAGTGATGGTGCTTTCTGAGCACCAACCTGTACAGACAGCCTGGGAAGCTGTGTGAGCACTCGCAATTAGCTCTCACCTTGGAAGCATTATGAATTCTAACTTCTAGTGTTGGATGTGATCATGCAATAACAAGTACTCAACAGTTTGGCCAGGCTCAAACGCTAAACTGTTAAAACCTGTGAACTCCTAAGCATCAGATTTAAACTTAGCTCCTGATCAAAAAGAAAACCCCAACACTAACCCTAGCCCAAAGTCTAATCAAAACTCAGAAACCATTGCTACTCCATGGCAGTCATTTAATCAGGTTACTCAGACTGATGCCAGCCAAAAAAATTCCTGTTTCTTGGTCATATCAGGTGGCAAATCTAATCATCCATCTCTGCCAGAGTGAACCTCTAAGTCTACATTTAGAATAAGCTTCTGCTTACTGCCTCTTTCTGTACATTGACGTGAATGAGTGCGCCTGTAGAGGGAGATAGGGGAATTGAAAGAGAGATGACTTTTAGGACCACGTCAAGTAGAGGTGATGGGGTAATTTGAAAGAAGCTGATTATTAAATTTATAATGTCTTCAGGCCATGCTCTAGCTTTGTGCAGGTGGATATGTTGCTAATTCATATTATCAGGCAGCAGAAAAAGTGCTTTCTAGAAAGGTTAAGGTAAACCCAGAAAGACTGATGAAAATCACATTCTGTACGTCTAGAAGGTCAGTTTGGAAAGAGCAACAAGATAACTCTGTGTTGTAATGTTAGAGCTATAATAAAGTACTGTCTGTATCTAAAAATCCACTTTATAACCCCTGCAGACTGGAACAAAATTTCCACTAGTGATTCTAAGCTCAAGGCTCAACTGTCCTTGTCTCTTGCTTCATTAGTGCATTTTGCATCTGGACTGCAAAATAGTCACCCTTTTGCCAGAACTAAGACAGGTTACTGAAATCAGAGCAGCTCTCTGCTGCTGTGGGTCATCCCATGGCTCAGCCTGAGCAGTAGTGCTGATGGGGAGTTGTGTTTTTGGAAAATGAAACTTTGTTATTATCTTTTTTCCTTAAAAGGTATGCTGTGAAATTCCAATAAAAATTACTTAAAATATTTTGGTATGGTTAGGAAGTAGGATGACATCAGTTGCCCCCGTCTCTCTCCGACTCTAAATTTCTCTGCCTTATGTATGTATACATAGTTTTTACTTACATCTTCAGATACGTCTTCCTTTACTCCCCTAATTTACTGTTAGATGGCTGAGTTACTGTCATGTAAATTACTCTTTTCAACAAGAACTGAATGAGAGATGGAGAGGCTGGGCTTCTACATTCTATTATTGTTCATTTGAATGATCTTTCTGTAAAAAAAAATCTGAAACTAATATTCTCAATTTATACATGCATATATTTTTCAATTAAGCTAGTGGTGAATATTTCAAATAAGTCTACGAAAGTAAAGCAGCTCTTTAAAGCAGCTCATGCCAATAGGTTCTTCAAATCATTTCCAGAGAGTATATAGAGGAATTAGATAAACACTTAAAAATTTATAACTGACTGTAGTGCAATCTAACATTGCTCTGTACATGGGACTTTGATGGATATTCTTTGACAAAGTATTCTCTGTCATGTGGTTTGGAAATTTGTTGAATCAGAATAATGAAGAATTTCCCAGCTGGAACTAAACATCTGCATATGGTGAATGCTTCGTCTTGAACAATTTCTAGTATTTTACTAGAAACTTTGCTGGCATAATAAAATATACAATTAAACAACAACAACAAAAAAAGAAAAAACCTCAGCTATTTTAACCTTTTTCACATAATTTGTTTGTTTTAATAAAAATACTTATAGCAGGTGGAACTTGGCATTGGCTTTGAAGTGAACAGGGAATGGCAAAAAGCCATGGGTTACATTGAAATTAGACTGTGTGTACTTATGGAAATGTCCTTTTAGAAGTGATAAAAGCCAGTGATGAGTACTTTTGAAAATTCCAACCAAACAGAACACATCTTGTGTACCAATAAATAAATAGCAAAAAGACTCAAGACATAGATGTTAGTGTAGTGAGAAATATATGAGCCTCAAACTGAATCTTTTATCTTGCCTGGCATCCTGAAGCAAAGACCACTCAAAGGTTAATTTGCTGTGCAAATCCCAGAGGGAGGAAAATTTTAAAAAATATTTTGAATGAACATGTGGCCATTCTACAATCCTAGAGATCAGAATTAATACACAAAATTATTAACAACTGAGAGCTATCATTAAGGTCCTGGATTCTGCAGTACTTTTGAAAAAAATTTTTTGAATGTGTTTTTTTAATTTGTGAATGATGGATCTCTGTAAATAGTTATTATTTTAATTCATTTCTGGTATCACTCACTAGAGAAGTTTTGGAACTATTTTTTGACACAAAGCTGTCATCTCAAAATGAAAGGTTAAAATCCTTAGTTATAAAAAAAAAAAAATCCCTAGAAAATAAAAACCATGGCTTTTGGTTTATGTTTTCCAAATAGAGCATTTTCTTTCAAATGTACAAACAAACTCACCCATCCTCACTTGGAGATATCCTCTTTTGCTTTCCCCTCCAAACTCAAACATGATAAAACATGCCAATTTAATTAGACTTCTCCACACTACAGCTTTATTTGTGATGCCAAAATGCGTACAAATTTTTTTAAAATAATATCTAATTTTGTCTCTTCTTGTATTGAAATGTTTAATCTAACTTGATTGCAAAACATTATATTTACGGCTTTGCTACATAAAAAGAAATATTGAATTAAATTAACTTTGCCATTCAAATAGTAAGTCACGCTGTTTTCTGAATGCAATTGCACTAAGGGGTCTGAGAAAGGCCAGTATGTACTGCATTTGTATGACAACAGTAAGGTATAGTTTCTACTAATACTTTTATTACAGCAAACAGGGAAGAGAAAGGAATATATTATTTTCATTCTATAAGGGAGGAGTCAATGCTCTGGGAAATTATGATTGACTGAAGTTAGGAAAGAAAAGGTCTTTGTCAAACCAACAAATGATGTTGTGTCCCAGTATAGTGCATAAAATACAGTAAAAGCTTTCAATTCTGATGTATCTGTGTTTTTTTCAAGCTACAGTTAGCTCAGTAAATGTTTGAGGACCATTTCATTAGGGTGGTTAGGGTAGATACTATGTGAAAAGTAGTGTGTCAGCATATTTCTCATAATATGTAAAAACTAAGAGGAAAGAACAGATGGAGTAAAAGACGTAAAATGGTTATAGTGCACAAAATGTGATTTGTATTTAAACAATTAAACATTTTGAATGGACTGCTTTAATTAACTTCCAGTGCAAAACATTAAGTACTGTAGGTGGAGCTATCAGTAATTTCATGTGATTTATGAACTATGCATGAAAAGGTAATATTCATACAATGCTATGTAACTCAGACTGCATTGCAATGGCTACATATGCACCTGAGGATAACACTGGATACACTTTGGAAGAATGAGTAAAAATGATCTATTAATTCTTGGAGACAGCTGGTTGTTCTTGTTGCATAATTTAATTAAACTACATCCATATATAATGGAAATCTTGCTAAAGGTCTCTAGGAACTTGCTGAGCAAGACTCACACCCTATTGTCAGCTTTTGTGGTTTTTTCCTTTGCATACTTTTCTTAGTGCAGGATTTACGGGGCAGTTGCATTTGGATTTCTTTGCGGATTTCTTCACCAGAATTTCTTGCTAATGTACAAAGGGCCAAGTCCTGCCTCTCAGGGTGTATACAGATGGGTTAAAAGATGGGATTTTGGTCTGCGGATGAACACTGGGGGAGAAATAGATAGCTGAGGAAAACACAGTCAGCACAGAAAATGGATGGTTTGTTGCCTGTTGCGTGGAATGCTGACCACAGAGATAAGAGAGCTGAGCAATACTGGGGGACGACAGGCAGCAGGCTGTTGCACAGCACAGCTGTGTGCATGATTGGCGCGTGACTGCTGGATGATGACAAGATGCTGCATGTCAAAGCCCATGAACCGATAGACAGGATGGCTATGGCACATGCAGCACGCCTGGCCAGCGACTGCATGCATCATAGGCTCCCTATGTTGCAACTGAGGCGTGTTTTGGCACCTGCTGGCCACGTGTGCTGAAACCCGTTCCTCTGCAAATGTATAAATACCGGGATTTTTCCGAAAAGCATCGGGCTGGTGTACGGTGAGGCCACCGTTGCCTCCGTGGGGACGCCCATGTAAAGCTGGCACCTACCGATTGCTGGGCTGAGCTTGCGGCGCGAGACGGCACAAGAATGTATGGATGGTCCATCTTCCTCACAGTCCTCGGGTTGGTATGTTAATTTGCTTTACAAGATACCCTTAGCATAATGCACATCTGTAGTTAATAAATGCTTGCTTTTTCCCCTTATAGTCAGTGTGTGTGTGTTCACCTTCTCGGGAATCCTCAAAACTACCCTAATACACAGGGATATAGATATTTTATCTCCACAAGTGTTATCCTTCTTGACACTTTATTTTAGACACAGCTTTTGCAATAATATACTTCCACTGTTACAAACCACAAAGACTAAGCATATATATTTACTACTAGCGTGGCAGATGTTTTATATTCCTTGTCCATTTCCTTCCTGTGCTATTTTGAGACAGTCACCTTTCCTGTCTTCTTAAGTATGTCTGCTGGTAGTGTCTGGATGGCCCTGCTATCAGCTTTCATGATTGTAATAACTGTTTCATCTAATCCCCTATAAGACTCCCTGAACTAAACATTTCTGAATAACAGTCTTTCTGCTGTTCCATCTAATCCTTTTCCCCTGAAAGAGTGCTCTTCATTGCTTAACTGATGTGTTTCATCTTGAGACAACATCCTTCTGGCTTCTCAGCGCTTCAAGTGCCACCAGAGCCAGCCCCTTGCAATCTCAGTCCCCCAGTTAGTGTTCACAGGCTGTGCTGCATATCCTCCTCTCCAAATGGCCCAGCGGATGCCCTAGTCTGAGGGGCAGGTCTGGACTCAGCCAGGAAAAAGTGATGAATCACACCTGTAAGGATGGTGCAGCAGCAACAGACTTTTTGGGGATAAGGAAGAAAAGTCAGACTTTCCCAAGTCAGCTGGGGAAAACTACAAGTACAAAATGTGCTACAGCCTAAGCTTGAACTTTGCCCAGGCCATTCACACTGATTTAAGAGACACTACATCCTTCTTAGATCTCTTGAAAAGAACTGAGAGAAATTTCAGGCCAGAAAAAGGGGAAAAACAGATCTGAGCAATAAAGAATTTCACTCGAGACTTGTGTGCCCAATGGGATACAGCCAAAGATGCCAATTACTGTCCTGTAATTCTCCTTCCTTCCTTTCCCCTCCCCTAGTCTGGAAACCTGTGGCATCTAGGCTATATATATGCATGGATATGTGTATAAATGTGAGACCATTATATACATATTATGTTATATATAATATATTATTATATATATTATAATGGTTTAAGTACATATGCATATATGTGTATGTATATATTATGCATCTAATCATAACCAAGCCTCAGGGGTGGTATGCCAGACCAAGTGCAATGAACACTCAGTCAAACACAGGCAGTGGAAGGATACCTCCCTTTAATGACAATAAAATACGTATTCACATGTAATAATACAGGATATCTACAGATGTGAACACTAAACTGTCCCACATACCCAGATCTGAAGTATGTTGTCTGAGCAGCTCCTTGGTTTCATTGTGGTCTTGTATATAACATAGAGACATCTCTACCCATGCTGTCTATCACACACAATTCTAAGCACATTAGATTAATAGTCTAAAATTGGTTCTACCAAGATGTCAAGGTTGCATTCCCATAATGATTTGTAGTGAGCTTTAATGATCAATAAACTTTTAGTGATATGTGTTTATGACCTTGGTGACACTGGTATCATTCTGTACTTAGACTTTCAAGACCATAGTTATCTTCTTGTACCTGTACTTTTGGAGGTTGCAGTTAAAATCGCCTGTTCTCATTCAACAGCCTTCAAACTGCAGTTACCTGCTAGGAAACATTTTATTAGAACAACCAAGTAATGCCCACACTTCTGGTAGGATCCTTGACCATTTCACTGAACAAAGTATTGATCCATTAGAAGTTGCGTATATAGTTAGTTATTTGTATTACTATCTTTTAGTTATGACATTATCATTGGTACACTATGAAAATTCCTTCAGAGTAATCCCATCTTCCACAATAACCTGTTCACTTTACTGTCATGTTGTGAGTCCAGTCAATCAAGCTGTACACTCCTGAACTTGCTTCATCTCATTATCACCACTTGCCTCTTGATAAAATAGTGTATTTTGAAATGCTCTGGGCTTGTATTGTCAGGTATCTTTTTTTTTTAATTATTAGTTACAAGTAATCTTGCTACAATATGCCAATATGTTTCCATAAATATCAAAACATTTAAAAGTGATGATATAGCCATTTGCATTATCCATGATACAATAATTGCATAGAATACTACATATAATACCGTTCTTAAGACTCTCAGCTTCTGATTTCTCAAAATCCAACTGAACACTGTATTTGCCTTTCCATCTACATTTTCTGCAACGTTGATGCGAATCCTGATTTTACATATGATATGTAGAGTATAATTCCTATTTGTATGGGTGTCGTGGTTTCAGCCCAACCGGTAACAAAGGACCACGCAGCCGCTCACTCACTCCTCCAGCCCCTCCCCGGTGGGATAGGGAGGAGAATCGGATGACAGAAAAGGAAAAAAAAAACCAAAAAAACCTGAACCTCGAGGGTTGAGATAAGGGCAGTTTACGGGGACAACAACAAAAAAGAGACGTTACAACAACAACGGTACTAATAAAAGAGTATACAAAAGGAGTGATGCACAGTGCAACTGCTCACCATGGAACCCGACACTCCGCCACTTCGCCCACCAAAAGTCAAGAGAGCTCCCTCCAGCCTGCTCCCCACTTATATACTGAGCATGATGGCACATGGTATGAAATAGCTCCTTGGCTAGTTCAGGTCAGCTGCCCCGGCTATGCCCCCCCACCTCCCAGGTTCCTGTAAAAATTAACTCTATCCCAGCTGAACCCAGGACAATGGGTTTGTTCTTTTGTTATAAGCATCCTTGAGTTCTCCACAGCACTTTCCAGGAGCCAGTGGAAAATGATGCCATACCACTGCTTGTTCAGCCACAGACTGACAGCAAGAGTTTGTGCTGGAAGCCTTTCCACCAATTGGATCAATGGGTTCTGCTTTAAACTTCATGGGGAGAGCAGGAAGGTGGATCATAAAGGGTAATTGGTTTCTCTCTATAAGTATATATTAAATTACATTGTCAAATATTACCAACATAGAAATGCCTAATAAAACACAGAGGTTTCTAAGCTGCAGATTCCCTGCCTGGATGCTTTTCCTTTTATTGTGGCATGGAAAATCCCACAGCTTTTTGAACAGTTTTCTTGTCCGCTGATTATATGTTTGATTGATGAAGGTAAGGGGGTTTTTTTTTGTTTGGTTTTGTTTTGGTTTTTTAATAAATAGCATTAAATAACCAGAATGGCCTGCAGTTAACACATTCATTTCTTCGGTTTCTATTGGTTTATGGCTTAATATTTTTTCTCTTTTTACCTGTGGGACTTTCTAATTACAGCATCCTCAAAATACAGTTTATACAAAATACATATGCATCCATTCTCAGAAATTCTCAAATGTTCAGAAGCACCCCTCTGTAAGAGACTGTGTTGGTTTGCTGACACGACATCGCTGCTGCCTCGACATCCTGTTGTTGCAGGGGGGGTACGCACAAGATGTCCCCAAAGAAAGCCACCGCATCCGCGACTGCCGAGCTGTGCCTGCCCACAAGTAAAGGTGAGAAACCACCATGAGCACCTGGGCATGCGCCCATGGAAGAACAGGGGGCGGCACACAGAATAATGAGTTCCGGAGAAATGGGTCGACTTTTCTGAGAAATTGTGGGGACTGGAACAATAAAAAAGAACTGCGTACTCCCCTCCAGTGCGCGAGTGAAAAAACCTGGACTTTGGAGGACACCAAAAAAGACTGTAACATCTGGGAAGGCACCGGACTGTGAGTTGAGGAACCCGACCCCCCGTCACCGGCGTCGGAACCGATTCAGCGGGATGTTGCTGGCTTCATGGTGGTGGTAACTAGTCTTGCTACCTCTTCTCCATTCTCTTGCTTAGGTCTGCCTCTTTTCCTTTCTCCTCACTTTGTTCTATCGCAGTTATTGGTTGTTGTAGGAAAATAAAAGTTGTAAAGTTGTACAGCATTTGACCTCGTTTGTGTCTTAATCTTGCTCTCGGGATCATTTAACAACCCTCCCCGATATTGGGTCGGGACACACTCCCCTGTTTTTACAGTCTTTGCCCTTGCTCTCCATATATTCCTATATTATTTTTAAGATTTTATGTCCTAATTTAAAGACATTGTGCAGTGGACATAGCCCAAGATACCTCTCAGATCTTTTAAATCCATATGCTCATAACCATTCTTAAGGGCAGTACTTATATAGTTACTTAGTTTATGATATAATTGAAAGTATTTTGCTGTTTAAGCAACTGAGGTTATTCTCTGAGGAAAAGCTATTTCAATTTCATTTGAGATCATCAGTTTGAAGAATTAGGTCTATAGAGATCTGAATTTTATGGTGATTTTAGGAGCTTTTAAAAATAATAAATATTTTATTATAATAAAACCTATGGCCTTTGGATAAAAAAAGCTAGTAGAAAACGCTTGTGGTTATTTTCCTTTGCCTATAGGGCATGAGCAGGCTGATGATGCGTCTCAGGCTGAGACACAGTGAACTTTTCAGATAAACACATACTGCTTCCAAAGTTTAGTGCTATACTAGTTTATACAGCTTGAAGGCATACATAGTCTGTCCATCTCACAAGTCACTTAAGATTACTTTCCACTTCAGTGAAAATTGTTGTGCATGTGAGAAAGCATAACTACAAAAAAAACCAAAAAAACCCAAAAAACCAAAACCCAAAACCCCCGCAACAACAAGGAAAACATCTAGTTCTTTTAAGCTGTTTGTAGCTAAATAAATGTAATTGTGGTATGGAACTTTTAGACAGACTTGGATTTGCTTAAAGGCTATTCCTGACATCCATCCATATTTCTTGATGTACGCATTATGTAAGTTCTTATCTGTTATTTGAATGTTTCAGGGATATAAAATCAGCTTCTTAGATGTTGCAAAGAACAGAACACCAGCCTGCAGCATACCTAAATGCTATACAGTCCATTGGTGAAGGTGCAATAAAAATAAACATCAAAATAAAACTTATATGAAAGTTAATAAGCTTAGCTTGCAAGACACTTTCAGGCATTTGGAGAAATTGCATTACCAGAAGTCATGATCAATATAATGCTAGTATCCTCATTACAGACTTGAGGAGGATACAAGCTTTTCCAAGCAGGTTTCCTAGTTGTAATACTTACAGTGGGTCCAAGTAGCTTAAACATTTGCCTTATTACAGAAAAGCAGTGAAAAATTTGTTTTCCAAAAAAAAAAAAAAAGTTAACATTTGATGAATTTACATGGTGCCAGGAGATTACTTGGAGTGAAGATCAGTGACCTGAGTCAGAAAATGTACTGGGTCTCTCAGGCTTTTGTAGGTTCAGTAGTGTCATGGGCAGACGTAAGCAATGCACCATTCATTTTCTTTCAAAACCTGACATTGTGTACTCGGTCTGGCTGGGTTGGAGTTAACTTTCTTGACAGCATCCTGTATGGTGCTGTGTTTTGTATTTGTGGCTAAAACTTGCTAACTCACTAACATTTTGGCTATTGCTGAGTAGTGCTTGCATAGCGTCAAGGGTTTCTCTTTTTCCCAGTCTGCTCCCACAGCAAGTCAGCTGGGGGCAGGCAAGAGACTTGGAGGGGACACAGCTGGGACAGCTGACCCAAAGTGACCGAAGCGATATTGCATACCATTTGCAATTGTGCACAGCTAGGGAAAGGAAAAGGAAGGGGGATGTTCTTGGTTATGGTGTTTGTAATGTGTGCTGAGGCCATAATTTCCAGGAAGTGGCCTGACATCTACCTACTGATGGGAAATAGTGAATTAATCCCTCTTTTGCTTTGCTTGCACTCATGGCTTTTGCTTCAATTATTAAACTGTCTTTATCTTGACCCACAAGTCTCCTTGTCTTCTTTCCATTTTTCCTTGTTGTGCAGGAAAGGAGAGTGAGTGAGCAACTCTGTGGGTGTTCAGCTGTTGGCTGGAGTCAACCCACAACACGCTGCCACCATTTAGAGGTTAATTACAACGGGAGCAGTTTGGTAGAGCAGCACAGATCAACACTGATGAGGTTGCTGAATTTTCTTGAAGAGAGCAAAACCACTTTATTAGCAGCTGATGGTTAAGTAGGCCTTTCCAGGATGGTCATGGGTCTGGTTACATTTATGACTGGGATACACTGGCATCATCTCTAAACTTTGATTAGTCAGCAGTTGAAGTTTCTGACTGTTACTCCAAACCCTTGTCTGATAATTTGTTTTGTATTGCCAAATCTTTGACACCCAGCTGTGCTCTGGATCTTGGCCTCTCCCCCTCACAGCTCTTCAGCCTCTTCTTTGACAATGACAACAAAAGAAACCAAAAGAATAAGCAAAGTTAACTTTTATCCAAACATTAAATTGTGGAGGTTTTCACAAAAGAATTTGTGAGACTGAATTTGTAATAGTAAATGCTGCAGACTCCCTAGTGTCAGAAGGATTGATATAAGAAAACAGATGACCATGCTATGCTCTGAATACTCAAATAATGTTATGGGCAAAAAGGAACAAACCATACATGTGAAGCCACGAGTTTGTTTTAGTCCAATGAATGTTGTTACAGTCTAACAGTGAAATTATTAGCCAACTTACAATAATATTAACACTTATAATTCAAATTAATACAGACACCCCCCCTTAACAATACCTTTAAAATCATTATATGTTTAAACCTACTAACATCTACTCCTTTTCTCTGGTATTCTGCCTACACTTCCAGTGTCCCGCTGGGTCCTGAGGCTGAACCTTCTGCCTCCCTCAGGAAGACTGGAGGGAAACTCAGATATAGCTAAGACACCTGATACCGCCAGCGGAAAAAGAGGCAATGTGAGGAGTGGTCCTGCTGCTCTGAGGAGATGAGGTACAATGAGAGAGGGAAGGGGCTGCAGCCCCAGAGAGTTGAATGGTCCAAGGGTCACTGAAATGCCTGAAAGGCCAGTTGTTATGATCCATTTGCAGATCAGAATCAAAGTAAAACTGGTTCAGGGACTTTTGTTTGTTTGTTTGTTTTGTAATTCAAGTATAAATTGAAACCAAAGTTTGTGATACGGACTTGAGGCTTAAGACTGATTAATAACTGGTCCTAACAAAGAAAAAAATCTTGATTCAGCAAAGCATAATGATTTAAAAGGAATTCAAGCACGAGTTTTTTGATTGCTCTGATGAACTGAAATCCTATCAAATAGGCTCACTCTATCCTTGCAACTATCTTAGAGAAAACATACAGGGAAAATTAACATAAAACTAGCTGCTATTACTCTAAATCTGGTTTTAGCTAATCTCAGATGATTCCATAGGTATTTGCATATGGTAGTTCTATCTTAATGAAAGTTACCTCATATTTCATATTTTCTCTGGTGTAGCAGAGTAAAAATTTACCTTTTTTTTCTGACATTAAAACAAGATTTCAAAACAAAGCATTATTTATTCAATGCTCAATGGCACAACCTATTTAGGAATATGGGTTAAAAAAATGAAAAGCTTAGGTGTAGGATATTGGCTATACCTCTGGAAATCCTTCACGGTAGCTTCATCTATCTGACAGAGAAAAGAAACAAATCAGTCAAATAAAAAATTGCAGAACCCCTTGGTGCCCTGTTATCTTCCTCCCTCTGTGTATATGAGCCTGTTCAACAGTTTTGTACAGACACAAACTAGACAGGATCTTCCTGCTCCTTCAGTCCTCTTCTTTAGCCAGAGGTGCGAGAATTTTTAGATCTCTTTTAATCCCATTCTAACCTGACCAAAACCAGACAACTAAGGTTTGTCCCCACTGATGATGGAAGCATTATTGTCTTTGCTGGTTTGAATAACTACCTTAGGAAAGATTGACTTTCTTTCATTTCCTCTAGATTGTCCTATTAGTAGTCTTATTTGAATAGAATAGCTAAAGCTCTGCACCTAACTCCAAGAGATCCTTACCACATACATAAAATATAATACAGACATTTCAGAGTTTACCATAATAGATTAAATTTGTTGTTTACTGTTGTTAGTCAATAATAAAAAAGTACTGTGAAATCATTTTGCTTTTGTGTTCTTTTCTTTCTGTCTCCAGCAAGAAATCTGTAGCATGCAACTGCACAAAGATAAGCTTGACTATAATTAACATTTTAAAATTTAAAACAAAACCTTCTCTAGTGGATTTTGGGGTGTAAACAAACAACTAGATCAAGCCTTTAAAAGAGAAGCATTTTCTATTACATTTGATCTCTGTCCCACCATTGCTTTAAAATGTAGTATTTTATCGAATATAGATCCACCTGTAACTGTTTAGGGATTACTCCGTGAATGGGATTTTTGATAAATGGATGTTTTAGTCCCTCTGCAACCTAATTTATCACTGAAATTGGAAGATTTAGAGTTTCCAGATATCCAGACAGTAATGAATTCTCCAAGGTTACCTCAGTTTCTCGGATGAGAAGTACATTTAATATATGACTTAGAGACAGCAAAAACATTGAATCAGAACAGATCAGACACACAATCTTTAGAAATTTCACAGGTTGATTCAAAATAATGTTCATCTTTTGAACCGTCTGAAGCAGAACTTCTTTCTTTGGGAAACTGATGACTTTATAGAACCTTAAGCTTCTAGAAAGGTCCTTTTTGTTTGACATCCTACAGTTTCCTTACATCTTTGCCACAAAATATAAAGTGCCAGACCTTTGATTGGGAAGCCATGCAGAAATGTTGCCACCTTCAATACCGTAACAAAACTGTTTTATAAGGATTAAAGGAATCTGAAGTCTCTGAAGTAATTCCATCTATGTTTTTCTACACAGAAAAGAAGTATGTTTGTTTGCTTGCTCAGAGATGGTCAGAAACTGGATAAGATTTGCCAAATGTGAAGTCAAGTTGTCGGTTTTTACGGCTATTATATCTAGAATTTTTCTCGTTGTAGGTCAGGGTAATTCTATTTCTTCCACACTGAATTTTGCTTTTAAACCTTTAAACCACTGCATATTCTTGGCACACGTAATAGGCCAGAAGAAAAGTCATTCTTTATTGACAAAGTTGTAAAGAGGAAGGTATAGAGTTTATTACGCTATTACCATATATTACCCCACATTACTCCAGTTTCCTAGGTTGTTGCTGTGAAACAACCCAGTGATCCTTTTACAATAATACCATATAGAAACAGAGTCACCATGGGTCTTCAGTATTGAATGTCTCTTCTGTCTCTATGAAATATTGTTCTCCTGTTCTCAGGTGCTGTCCTGATTTGAGCTGGGATAGAGTTAATTGTCTTCCTAGTAGCTGGTACAGTGCTATGTTTTGAGTTCAGTATGCCAAGAAAGTTGATAACACTGATGTTTTCAGTTGTTGCTAAGTAGTGTTTAGTCTAAAGTCAAGGATTTTTCAGCTTCTCATGCCCAGCCAACAAGAAGGCTGGAGGGGCACAAGAAATTGGCACAGGACAGAGCCAGGGCAGCTGACTCAAACTGGCCAACGGGGTATTCCATATGATGTGACATCACGTCTAGTATATAAACTGGGGGAAGTGGGGGTGGGGAGGATCGCCGTTGAGGGACTAACTGGGCATCAATCGGTGGGTGGTGAGCAATTAGATTGTGCATCACGTGTATATTCCAATCCTTTTATTATTATTGTCATTTTATTAGTGTTATCATTATCATTATTAGTTTCTTCTTTTCTGTTCTATTAAACTGTTCTTATCTCAACCCATGAGTTTTACTTTTTTTCCCCGATTCTCTCCCTCATCCCACTGGGTGGAGGGGAAGTGAGTGAGTGGCTGCATGGTGCTTAGTTGCTAGCTGGGGTTAAACCATGACAGGTGCCCATCCTATTTGGATGGAATCTAGGAGATTTCATATACTAGAAACTAGCTCAGAGAATAATTTTTAAAAGGGAAATACTGCTTATATAAAAGAAAGAAAATTTAAAACACTCATGAAAAGGATCAAGTGTCTTTAAGCATCCAATCAGGGATTCACAGACAGTGGAAGATCAAACCAGCGTACCTTTCAGAAGTTTTTAATACATTGTGTTGCCTAGATCAGTAATTCTCCAATATTTTTATGATTAAAATCAATTGTAGTGTATATAAGGAATTCCTTTGCTAAAAGATTTTACTTGTCTTTTCACTGAAGGGCTAACCAGAAAGCTAGAATTCATATAGATAGTTTTAAGACAATATGCCTAAACAATGTAGCTTACTGTTTGGGATTGTGACAAAGGGGTTTTGTATTGATCTAAGATAAATTGTAAGGTGGGCATAGCTCCACAGCATTAAACAAATAACCTCAGAGAGCATGCTACACTTTAACCTACCTTGAAATATCTAGAATGATTATTATTGGAGCACCTGTTGACCATAGAAGATGAGCACAGGCTGAACATCTTACTTTAGGGCAGCTAAAATGAAATGAGATTAATCTGACCTTTAATAAGAAAGGCAAGCTACAAGGGAGCACTGAGTGAGGGCAAAGGGCTCTTTCCTCCTTTACATTCTGCCAGGATTTGAAGGTCTGGCAATGTACATACCCTGTTCATAATAAGCCCTGACTCATTGACATAAAAAGAAGAAAATAGTGCTTAAATATTGAGAACAAAATGAACATAGTAATATTGTAAAAACAAAATAGTATTTTTCCTTTATAAAGATGAAATGATAAATCTGAAAAAGTTTTCTTTGGCTTTTTCTCCAACACACTGTCAAATTGATACATTTGTTTGAAATATGCTGATTTTAACAAAACTGTGTTTTCAGATGAAAAATCTTCTGACCTTTTATGTACATTTTAGTTATGATTTCAACTTATCTTTTCTATATTTTCTAAATGAGCTCTTCTGGATTTTCAGATTTTAATACATTTTATCTGAGTTTTCTGTAATTTACAATCTAATTTACAAGTATGTGCCATTAATTAAAGGGTTTCATTCTTTCCTCCCTCCCTAGCCCACCCAACATTCTGGAATTTATTTTTTAAAATATTAGGTAGAGGAAAAGAAGTATTTCACTGTCATTGAGTTATTATTGGACTAAGCATCATTATCCAAGATCTTGTTTATGCAAGTTTGAGACCAAAGTAAATCCAAGAATTCTGTCCAGAAATATGCAGTCCCTTACCTTTCAACATGTTTTTCACAGCTTTTCCATAATCTTCAGCATCCTTGCTATGAAAGTCATTCTTCTCTCTGTCATCAGCCTCACAAAAGGGTCCACCCCATGGTTGTCTCACCAGTCTTGCCTCTTGCTAGGGAGGCACTAGTTTTCCCTCCACCACAGGAAATTCTCCCCTTTACCTAGTGCTAAGCTGTATCAGCCCTTATCATGTTGCACTGTAGGGGGAAACATGTCCTAATGTCTTTTGTCTTACACTGCAGATGTCCATTTAGGCTACCAGTTTGCAACACTCATTTATATCAGCTTTACTTCTCCAGATAAGTTCAAGGTTAAAACAACGGTCCTTATACTTGCAAAGCAATAAAGTTAAGTACATGATAATAACACCAGAAACATGATTAGAAGACAAAAACACTAAATAAGTTACTGCAAATTTGAAATATATCTGCCAATGGTCTCAAAACTTAGTTCTTCAAATGATTTTTTTTAAGACATTTTTCTTGATTGTGACACCTATGACAAATGAGAGTCTGCTTATCTCAGATGGTTTTGTCCCTGTCCTCAAGCACACAAAAATACATGACCTCATATTTGCAGTTATATGGATACACAAAGATCTTGAGAGCAGGGGCTGGATCCTTGACATTTTTCTCCTTACTAGTTAATTTTATTGTATCTTATTTATTGGCATTTGAGGTCTTCACAAATGTAAATGAAACTTTTTTGGTTGTATTCTGTAATGTCCTAGCTCTGTTTTCTTCATGCTTCTTATGGGTCTCGTCTTTATCTGATCACTTTGTTTCTTTTCTTCTTCATACACTCATACACATGTATTTTCATAGCTTTCTTACAACTGCAGTCTTCATATCAGAGAAACTTTATACAGCACTTTTTAAAGGTCTCATGAACGGATTTCCAGCCAGACCACACTCATTTACCACTACTGTGGATCTCTTACAGGAAAACTTCTGTGCTTGGGTTTCCATAGGTGTTGATGCTGAGGTTATGACATATCCAGAAACATATTTGTAATAGAATATTTCCAAAATAAGCTTTTGCATCCCACCAGAGTATTTATTTCTTTACTTCTTACCTTATATTTTTCTCATTGCCAGCTACATGTTGAAATTAATTACATTTCCCGTTTGTTAAACCTCCACCCATGGTTCTCGTTATGGTTATTAGTATATGGACGGTGAAATTAAATATGAGAAGCTACTTTTCCTTTGCAAACAGTTTTTATGTATTGCAGACAAAGATAAAAGTATTTTGCAAATAAAGGTCATCTTCAATAAAACTGTTTTAGCAGAAGTGATACTGTTGGGTTAACTGCACTGGAGAGTTTAACTGATTATAATTTTGAAAGAAATATTGTCATGTTGAAATAAAGACAATTTGGAAAATATTTTTGTGAATCCAGGATTTCACCCTTGAAAATCAACATGGAGTGACCTTAGGAAGAATTGCTGGGACTACGATAATGGCCATTACGCTTATTCAAGTTTTTGTAAGTTTACAAGCTGTACAAGAAGAAAACTCAACATGTCACCGGAACTAGTTTCTTGGGATAGACAATTCTTATACATACCCTGATTTGGAGCAGTAGAGCTTGTGCCTAGTTTTGGGGTTCATAAATCTTGCAAGGTCAGGTAGAAACAAAGAAAATAGAAACCAAGGCAAATTAAATTAGACAAAGTGTTTGATGAACTACATCTCCCTACTCACAAACAGTACATCATATGGTTTAACAGAATCTTGCCATACTGAACAGAAACAAGAAAAGGTAAAAAACAACATGAACATAATTACATATAACAGCCAACCAGACCTTCCAAAAATAAGTAATAGTAATATCAATATCAATAATAGTAATAATAATAATAATAATAATAATACTTTTTAAAACCCTCTTAAATTTCTTAGTGATGTATTGCTAGTATGGCTGGCTGCTTCTAGTAAGTATTTACTTCAGTAAAAATTCCACTCGCAGTTTGCTATCATCAAGCCTGGTTTATGGGGTAGGAAAGCCTCAGTGAAGCTTCAGCAGATTTAGGGTCATAAGCCACACATCACTCTGTCTGTTTAGTTGTGTTTCTTGCTTTCCTTTCTTTTGCCTGTTGTTGCACATATTTGCTAGCTGTTCTGGCTAAACATTTCTCCTTTTTGGTATACCTGCGATTTCTATCTGACTGCAATTAATACAGCTTCATACCAAAAGAAAGACTTCTCAAAGTCTTTGTCTTCCTTTAGTCATGAGAGGGATTCTTTTAATTCCAAGGTACAAACCATTTCATAAGATTAGGGTGGCCCATAAACCAGCCTTTTAGGCTTTTGCATTTTGTATGATTTCACACAAGAGGTGTGATGGCTGTATTTAGAAGTGCTGTTTATGATGATGTTTGTGTTCATTTGGAACTGTTTATGGCTGCATTCCATCTTATACATACTTCGTCTATCCGTAAATACTGTACACAGCGAAGGTCTTCTTAGAGAGTGGTTGTTTGGCTGCTACCTGTTTCAAAGCTCAGTAACCCTGTAAAACAGGCATGAAATTTTGAGTCTTTCACAGATAGTGTAATAATGGCTAAGTGAAGTAAAGTTTGTAGGTAGAGTGTGTTATCAGCTTCCATGTGCTAAAGTAGCTGAAAAAGAACAGTTCAGCTTTCAAGCAGAGATGTTCTTGAGATTATAATGCATATAATCATACATTTACATAACTGCATAGGACAGAGAGATCTGTCCACACCAAGCAAAAGGCACCCTGAGTCAGTATCTGTACACTCCCTTCCCTTCAGGATATGGCTTCAATGGTAGTTAAGAACAATAGCATACCAAAATTTCATCTAAGCTTCCTCCCAGATGTTCTTCTTCCAAGAATTGCGCTGTAGAACTGTTTCCCAACTTCTCTTTTATCTCCTAATTGAAATTAACTGGAGGTATAAAGACTCCACAGAAATTGTCATAATATTTATGTGTATCAGTGATCTTTATAATGCAGGAGTGATATATTAATTCAGGGAGGAAACTACACAAGTTGCTCGGCTTTTATGACAAATGCTTGAAGAGACAATAGTTTTGCATCTCAGAATCATGACTGAGTGAAGATGCACTGGTTTGAGAACCTCCACCCTGGCTTCGGCTGTGTTGCCACTAGCAGGTGTCTATAACCTCCTAACAGGTTTGAATTTTGTCACAAGTAATATATGTGAACTTAAGTTACAGACACCCCTAAAAGTAGTAGAGAAGTGAAGTAAGGTACTTCAGGAGAAAAATTGTGGTTTTACAGTATAAGTTACTCACTTTAAAATGCCAGCCTCGGTGCCTTGGCTCTACTTTGTCTTTGAATATATTGAAGTTGTTTGTTTGGACTGCTCCTACACTTTCTGGCTGAATACATCCCACTCTCTGTGATCAGCTAGCCAGCATGTTAATTGAATGTAATTTGAGTTGCACATAATTATCTGGATGGGAGACTACCACTCTTGTGTACTCTAATGGATAGCTGGATTATGTAGCTTTATTATCCAAAGCAAATGGGAACATGAGTTACATGCTGCGTAATTGAAATGAGTAGGGCCCATAGGTTCAGTCTGATGCTTATTAAGTGGCTTGCCATAGTTAATTCACTTGTAAAATAGGATTTATAATGGAAACATTTAAATTGGGAACAGCGTCTTACCCCCATCTACCAGTAGCTCTGAAAATATTATCATATGGCAGCACGTTAAAACAGAAACCAAGTTCAGCTGAATATGTTGCAGCAGAGAATCTTTTATATGCTTAATGCACAGAATCTTTAATAGGTAATTAATGATGTTTTATACTATTTCTTGATAGGGGAAGTCTAAGAACATACCCTAACTTTTGCTGGTCTGTTTACTTAAAAACATATTATCACAGAATTAATTTTGTACATAATCAATCTTTGAAGAAGTCTCTTGAAATAAACAGCCTCGAAATGAAAGCAGTGTCTGACAGTATTTTTTTTCCTTTGATAATTTCATTAGATGACATGTTGATCATATATGTCTTTATTTGGTATCCACAGACACTCAGAGACTAAAGTAAAAGTGGTACTGGAGGAAGAAGTGTGGGTGGAAAAGTGGGCATGGAAGGAAGCTCTTGTTACTTTGTTCTTGATTTCTGCAAACCTACATTTTGGATTTTTTTAGACCTCTACATTTTCAGAGTTAGGCGCTAATCATATGCATCCTAAATAAATGTAACTAGCGATATAAAGTGACCACCAGCATGGGAACTTTCACTTCTGAAATTCCATGTTGTGTGATACTAGACAAGACACTTCCAGATGGGCTTTTTGGGCTGGTGACTCAGTCAGTGTTGAAAGTCCCATGAAATCTGGAGGAATAATTCATCCCATTTGGCACTATATGGAGAGGGACATTACTTGCAAAAGGCAGTGTTCATTTTAGACCTCCTTATTGCTTTCAGACAGTGCCATGGCTTCTCATCAAGCTGGTCAAGGTTATTAGGCCTTCAAAATGCCGTTATGAGGGACTTGAGGCTGTAACGAACAAGACGTACTCTCGTGAGACCCCACCTGGAATACTGCATTCAGATCCAGGGACCCCAGTACAAAAAGGACATGGACCTGTTAGAGTGGGTCTAGAGGAGGGCCACAAAAATGGTCAGAAGGATGGAATGCCTCTCCTGTGAAGAAAGGCTGAGAGAGCTGGGGTTGTTCAGCCTGGAGAAGAGAAGGCTCCAGGGAGACCTTATTGTGGCCTTTCACTGTACAAAGCAGTCTTACAAGAAAGATGGAGAAAGGCTTTTACCAGGGCCTGTAGTTATAGGGTAATGGTTTTAAACTGAAAGAGGGTCAATTTAGATTGGGTTATATATAAGGAAGAAATTTTTTACAATGAGGGTGGTAAGACACTGGAACAGGTTGCCCAGCTAAGTTGTGGATACCCCATCACTGGACGTACTCAAAGTCAGATTGGACGGAGTTTTGAGCAACCTGGTCTAGTGAAAGATGTCCCTGCCCATGGCAACAGAGTTGAACTAGATAGTCTTTAATGGTCCCTTCCAACCTTTCTGTGATTTTATGGCAGAAGAATGAAAGAGAGAAAATCAAATATAGAAATAAGGGAAACATAGAGAAGTTATGGAAAATGAAAAGTAGTAGGAAAGGGAAAAAAACAACTGTGAAATTGATCTTTCATAATTATTTTCCCTTTATTTGAAATATTCTATATTTTTCCAAATTTGAAATCAAAAGACAAAATGTGAAAAAAGGCATATTATGCTAACATTGTCAGTATTCTACAATCTAAAGTAAAATGCATTTTTGTCTGGCAGGGGAGAACCAGAACATAACTTATATGTCACCAGAATGTGCTAAACCCCTCAGAAACAGATACCAAACAACACTTAGACACTTGGCTCATATGAAAGTATGGCCCTTGTTTTTCTTTTTAAATGTTAATAGCTATTCAGAGTCCTTGGTATAAACAGCTGGGTTCCACTTTTTGCTTGAGATGACGGTGGTGATGGTGCTAAAATCTGTAGGATCCAATTAAACATTTTCATGACTTTCACCCAAATTAAGATCTCTCTTCTAAACACCAATAGAATCTCAAAAAGAAAGGTAATGAGTTGAAAAAACTGTTTTGTAGACCTACTTTATATTTAAAAACTTGCTTCTAGAGATACGGCAATGTAAGAAGGATTTGCCTTACAGTTGGCTAACATCTATCTAGCAATATGTTTATACTATAATTATAACTATTTTGACATTTTAGTTAATAAGTAAATTGTTCTTTTGCTACTCATTCCAAGAGATGAAGGAAAACATTTCCCTCCTCTCGCATAGTATACAAGCATCTGTACTGTAAACAATGACTTTCCATATACAGGATTAAACACTGAAAAATGTATTGGAACTGCAAATGCTTTTATTAATTATGGCAGATGTCAACTACAAAAGTTTGTTGTAAATTAATATAATGACATTTTTGGAGCATTCATTATTACTGCTAATGTTGAGAACCTAGTATATGGATTCATCATATAATAGCTGACTACCACAAATAGAGTATTTAATGCTGAATTCATATCAGTCCTTTCCAGGAAGGAGTTATGCCAAAATTGCATCACAGAATATATACATTAACCTGAAAAGATTAAATATCTATTTGTTTATTTTATCAAAATGTGATTAGAAATCACATTTTTACGTGTTGTTACAAGTTTTCTTTCTGTTTAGTGTTTAACAGGTATAGATGTTCACTTTTGCCAAATACAGGAAGAAGTAGGTACTTTAGAGCAATGCATGTTTTCCTGTTAACATTCATATTTTTTCACAGAGAAGTCACAGGTGGTTTTATATGCCATTTAACATAATTATATTGATAAATAAACAGTCCCTACAGTTATTCATACATCTGTTCTCAAACATATAAAGTGTGTGTATGTGCTCACACAAGTGCTTGTGCCCAAAATAGGAAAAAGAGAGAGGGGGCAATAAATTGCATGACACTTGCCATAAAAGAAAAGATGCCTCCTTTCTTTAGCTGAGGTATAGCTACAGTAACTTCTGTGCAGTTAATGGAGCTATCCATGATATCTGTGATATAAACTGTGGTGGTTCCAATTTAGAATCTGTCCCCATGCTACTAGTGAAATTTTGGGTAGAGGCAGGCAGAATCTAACTGTGCAAACCAGGATTTGCAACAACAGAAAGGTGCTAAAATTTGTAATAAATTTAATTACAGAAGACATATTGAATCTTTAGGTTTTGGCTGAAATCTTGCCTCTATTAAAGTTTGTATGCATTTAGCAATTTACTTTGTTCAGATTAGCAATAAATTTCACCCTTAGGTTCTGTGCTACCCCAGTAGCACAATTCTTCTAACTCTGTGCTAGGATATTGAGACAATATTGACTCAAGAAGAAACAAGTCATTAGGTGATTCTACAGTGTCATTTACTGCAGCTTCCTTGATTTTCCTCAGGGACTCGGTATATTTTTTTTTTTTTTTCCTAAGGTTAGGCATACAAACCACTATTTCTGTTTCTAAGATACTAAATATTATACATAATTTTCTTACAAAGTTTTAATAACCTTAAATACCTTTTTTTTCTGCAATGCTGACTTGAAACTATGTCATGTTTTAAAATTCTTTTAGTGGAAACAACTGTGAAGAGAAAAGTCCAGTCTTTTGTGAAGTTCAAATAATTTCAGCAGTACAGTTTAAATCCATTGAAACCTTTTTAATCAAAAAGAGTGCTTGAGTAGGACAAGATAGGATTAGAATGAGATCTTGTGGAAACTACTAAAACATACAATTACCAACCTGCAAAAGCAACAGAACAGAATTATGGAATGTAAAGAGCAAGAGGTAATAAGGCAGGAGTTATGAGAAAAAAACTTTAAGATAGACTATTTCAAATTTCAATGCCAAAACCACTTCTGCTGCTTGCAATTACATGGAGTCAATATTACTACTATTGAAAACTATCATCTCCTACATCTAAAAAAACTTCTGTGAGAGTAAATGTGCTAAGTAGGAGCTTTCAGTCATTACTTTTTTTTCAGTCAAGAAACTGAGAGGCAGTATACTGAAAAAAAAAATATTTATAACTGAATTTGAAAATGTGGGCATTTTTTTTTAAATCTTGTTATATATATTGTCTGTAAGCAGTTTCTTGACTAATCAAACAACTATAATTTTCAACTTATGCCTAAATAGCAGTAAATTGCTTTTAGTCAATATCTTGAAAAAGAACCTTACAAAAATAATTTCATGACGTGAGTCAGTTTAAATTGTACTAGAAAATATTAATCTTAAAATGCCTTCTAGATGCAAACAGCAACTGCTGCTTGCATGTTAATAAACAGAAATCACAACTGCTGTTATTAAATAATATGTGATTAATATTGTGCCCCTGGATCTAAAAGCAGATGAGATCCTCTGTTCATGGATTCTTTTGCTCATGATGTTCCATTTAGGGCCTGGACAATTTTTTTGGCAATATAACATAATGATTAAGGTATCCATAAAAGCTCTGAGTAAAGTGCTTTGTCCCTCATTACAGTCATAAAGGTTTTCTACAAATGAAAAGAGCAGATTATGACTATACTGCATGTAGCCTCCAATAAGGTGTCCATTCCCCTTTAGGCAGGAACTGCTGTGCTAATTACAGCTGCAAGGGAGGATGCTTTAAGCCAGTTCTAACATAGTTTGATACACAGGGTGTCACTACACACTTTCTGGGGACATGAAGAGCTGTTCACAGGAATTCAAGATTCAAGTACATCCTAGACTTCTTCAGTGGCATAATGACATTACCTGTCACATTTGTAACAGCTTTAGCATTTGATTTGCTTTCCTAATTTCTGTAGAGCCAACATTTTCACTGAATTAGAATTCAGAATTACCTAGTGTGATTGCAACGAATCTTTTCTTAATGGTAGTAGCCATTATAACACACATATTTAAAATCAGGACTCTTTCCCCCCCAAGTCCTTGTGCAGCACTACATTTCTCTGTATTAAATATTGTCAATCATTTTATCAACTAATCACCATATATTGTAAGTTCCACCTTCACACATAGCCTTCGTTTTGTCACCTTGATACCATAGTTTCTCCTGTCTTCTCCACCTCCTTATTGTCAGTGATAGCAAAGTGTGTGGAACTCTTTATGTCATATATGGAGCACATGGAGAAACTCTGCATGATTCTTCCAGTGTTGAGCATGGGACAGAGATGCCGGTTAATTGGTTTTCTGAGTACCATAGCTTTACTCCCATGAGATGCAAAGCTGTGCCTCTCCTGTCGGTACTTGTCAATGAAGCTGTTCCTTTCCTCTAATACCACAGTCCTAGAGATTCCTTGCAATGAAGAAGTATGTGTCTACTTGGGTTTTATGCAAAAAATTAACAGTTGCAGTTATACTGATGGAGTGACTGTCCTCCAAAGGCAGGAAAAAAAAAAAACAAACAAAAAACACAAGGGGTGGTGTGAGAGACTGAAAGAGTTAATGTCTCAAACATTGTGGTGGGGCAAGTTCTGCTTAAAAACAAACCCTGCACAGCAAGGAACCAATGTGAAAAGCCCATCAGCTCAGACATCTGCAACAGGAGGGGGAGGGTTTGCTGGAGGGTGTGCATCTCCCTGTTCTGATAAACTGTTCTAATACAAAGATCAAACAGTGGCCGTGTCTGCAGGGAAGGAGAA
>NW_010972657.1:540666-542207 GCF_000737465.1 Haliaeetus leucocephalus
TGATTGTCTTGGCCTTGGCCGGCAGCAGGTCCTTCTTAGAGCTGGCTGGTATTGGCTCTGTCGAACACAGGGGAAGCTTCCAGCAGCTTTTTACAGAAGCCACCCCTGTAACCCCCCCAGCTACCAAAACCTTGCCGCACAAAGCCAATACATCAAGATACAAACCATTTACCAAGTCTGAGGCTAAGAGTGGATCCAGCCGCCCCTAGACACTTCCCTGAGGAAGAGTCTGGAAAGCAAGGGGGTCTGCTCTGAACCTCGTGACTCAACAGGAGGGATCTCCTTATTCCCTGAATTGGTGTATATGGTTACACAGTTTACAGAAGTAGTCTTATGCCAATTCCTGTTGTGAGAAACCCTGCCACCTACTACCACACCTCCCCAAGTGCAGTTTGCTTCTGTCATGAATAAAATCTTTAATCATTTGATCGTTTCATGTTGTTTCACCTTAATTTAGCCTGAGGGAATTTCGAATTAAACACAACTCCCTGGTCTGTCCAGTCTCGGTCGTGACAGGTGGGAAGAGACTGAATTATGTATATCTCATGAACATACAGGTGAATATGAAGGAAAAGAGTCACTTGAGGTGAAGGCCTACAAATCTAGACTCTATCCGTCTAGGCTGATCCACCCCAAGGCTTTTGATTGGCAACACAGTCAGAATCACAGGTCACAAGAAGCATCTTCTAGCTTTAGTGCAGCTGAACCCCAGCCCATGCATTCTTTCTTAATATGAACAAATAACGTTGTGCCAAATTCTGTTGTGTCTGTTAAGCATTTTCAGTAACACAAATAATGTTTATTCTTAATGGCACACTGTGATGGGTTGACCCTGGCTGGACACCAGGTGCCCACCAAAGCCGTTCTATCACTCCCCCATCCTCAGCTGGACAGGGGAGAGAAAAATATAACAAAAAGCTTGCGGGTCGAGATAAGGACAGGAGAGATCATTCACTAATTACCATCACGGGCAAAACAGACTCAGCTTAGGGAAAATTAGCTCAATTTATTACAAATCAGCCAGAGTAAGGTAAATGAGAAATAAAACGAAATCTCAGAACACCTTCCCTCCACCCCTCCCTTATTCACGGGCACAACTTCACTCCCGGATTTCTCCACCAAGCCCCCCCCCAGCGGCACAATGGGGACAGGGATGGGGTTTACGGTCATCACACGTTATTTTCTGCCGCTTCACCTCCTCAGGGGGAGGGCTCATCACACTCTTCCCCTGCTCCACCGTGGGGTCCCACCCACGGGAGACAGTCCTCCACGAACTTTCTCCAACGTGGGCCATTCCCATGGGCTGCAGTTCTTCACGAACTGCTCCAGCATGGGTCCTTTCCACGGTGTGCAGTCCTTCAGGAGCACACTGCTCCAGCGTGGGTCCCCCGCGGGGTCACAAGTCCTGCCAGAAAACCTGCTCCGTGGGCTCCTCTCTCCACAGATCTGCAGGTCCTGTCAGGAGCCTGCTCCAGTGCAGGGTTCCCACGGGGTCACAGCCTCCTTCGGGAACCCACCTGCTCCGGCGTGGGGTCCTCCAC
>NW_010972657.1:542351-642452 GCF_000737465.1 Haliaeetus leucocephalus
TGATTGGCTCGGCCTTGGCCGGCGGCGGGTCCGTCTTAGAGCTGGCTGGTATGGGCTCGCTCTCTCTCGAACCCAGGGGAAGCTTCCAGCAGCTTCTTACAGGAGCCACCCCTGTAACCCCCCCCGCTACCAAAACCTTGCCACATAAAACCAATACACACACTTAAATATGGGAATTTTGTATAGATTGTAATTTCCTTCAGCTGGAAAACATAACATAAAGCACTATGCTGGGAAATGGAGACGCAAATAAAATGCTATAGATGGCATTTCTTTAAATCGGGAAAAATAGTAATCTCAAAATTAAGTGCCCAAGATTACTTCATCTTCCCTGTTACATTACTTTGACATTAATTTCTATTAATGTCACTGTTTGTTTTCTGGGAGCACAGCACATTTCTATTAAAGGGCTTGCAATGTTTAAGTTTTTCCCTCCCCTAGTTCTTGATCTTTGAAAATTTGCAAGGTTCCTGGTATATAACACAATTATAGAACTGTGCCAGATGCTTTATGCATATGGCAAGCATTCTGAAGAAGCTCTCAGTGTTGTGTTCTGCAGGTCTGTGCAGAAAGTGCTACTATAAGATCTGTGCAAATTTTTACAGCTGGAAAAAGATCACTTAATTATAAAACAATAATGGAGCTGGGCTGGACTACTTAAGGGAAACCTGACACAGATGCTTGTGTAATGGAACACAGTTATTAATTTATAGAATTACCCCTGTCCTGCAAGCTGCTCCTGGCATGTGAATCCCATTGACTTCATCAGGGCTCTGCAAAGGCACAGTGCCTTCCAGCCAGATGGACCACTTTGCAGGGTCAGAGATTAACTGTATGATTTGCGTTAGATAAAAAGTGACATGAACAGGTACATCAGGCTTCCAGCCTTCAATGTAACTATCATATTATCTCACTTTGTCACTACTTATTTTGTATTGTTATCACGTACAAACTGCTGGATGTGTCCATAATTTGATGGAATTTTATTGAGGAAGTTAAGAGCCAGATTCTCAAATAGTAATTGTTCTCATGAGGTGAAATGAAACATAACTAGCTTTCAAATTCTCACTGCAAGATAGAACAAATTGGGGATTGTGAGCTCTGTCTCTCTTTTATGCTGTAAGAAACAGTGGCACAGCGATTGGATGGTCAGCTTAGTGTCTGCTAAGGGTTTTTCTCTAAAAGTAGATTACATCTTCTATGAACTATGAAGAAAGGCAGAGTAAACAGTCTGAAGATCTCTGAACTGTCAGAAATACTCAGTGCAGAATCAAGAATCTCTTGTTTATATTGAAGGTCAGGTTAGCACTCTGTACAGTGAGATCCCCTGATCTCAATATAAGGGAGAGTGTGCAAAGAAGTTTTAGGTTTGAATTCCAATTGAAAGAACAGCACAGTATTGCAGCTATATGTTCATGTCCATATTGCAGTAATCCTTCATCGATACGAATCTGAGAACATGCAAACCATGCTGTGCAGATTGACAATTTTATTGCTGAAGTACACAGGAAACAGAAACCAGAAAAATGAGCTCTCTTAAAACATGTATGTTTTCCTTAAACTTATTACATAAAAGAAACTTTAAAAAACCAAACCAAACCAAAAAAAACCAAAACAAAAACTATAAAAAAAAAAGATAGTAAGAAAAAGTTACCTCCTAAGTCCCTCAGTTATCTTGCTATTTCCTTCTCAGTTCTTCAGAGGATGTGAGACACTCAATTTTCAAAAGCCACAATCTCCCAGTTGAATCTCATACTTCTGTACTTCTAGACTGTATTTGAGTTCTGTCCTTACTTTAAAGCTAAACTGGTTTTCCTCTATGTTAAAAAAATGCTCAGATGAAAACTTTCACATGTGATTTTTTTTTTATTTTATTTTACAAAGAATGGGAAACTGTTGTGTCATATCTAAGTGACCATTAAAACAATCATACAGAACACTCTTTCAAATACCTTTACAAATGTAAACTTTGCTACTTCAACAACTTACAATGCATAGATTTTTATGCTTGCTATGAAGTATTTGCTTTCTGTCCATTGCAGCTGATTCTATTTTATAGCAGGCTTTTTTATTACAGAATGGATAAAAAACCAACCAAACCAAACAAAACAGCACGGTCCATTATCATCTTATTTGTATGTGAACTACTCTTGACTTTATATTAGCATTTTGATTCTGTAACGTAGACCCTAAAACAGTAGACAAAATAGACATCTCAAGAATGTTTCAGAATGACAAGGTAAAACAATTAAAGGTATAATGTCAGTTAACCATAAAGGAAGTATATTACATCTTTCTGTACAGGTTATTATTCAGGCATTAAATGGCCATTGATCTATTTCAGTCAGAAGTACATTTCTAATTATGACTTGCAGTTTTACAAAACTTAAATGATCTTCATCTACTTTTTGTGGTCTTGATATTACTGAACTTCACATTTATAACAATATCCAATAAGCACTCTCCTTCTCTACAACCATAGACTCATAGAATAGTTTAGGCTGGAAGGGACTCCAAAGATCATCTAGTCCAATCCCCCTGCAATAAGCAGAGACATCTTCAACTAGATCAGGTTGCCCTGTCCAACCTGATCTTGAATGTTGCCAGGGATCAGGCATCTACCACCTCTCTGGGCAACCTGTTCCAGTGTTTCACCACCCTCATTGTAAAAAATTGCTTCCTTATATCTAGTCTAAATGTACCTTCTTTCAGTTTAAAACCACTACCCCTTGTCCTATCGAAACAGGCCCTGCTAAAATGTCTGTTCCCATCTTTCTTATGAGCCCCCTTTAAGTACTGAAAGGCCACAGTAAGGTCTCCTTGGACCCTTCTCTTCTCCAGGCTGAACAACCCCAGCTCTCTCAGCCTGTCATCATAGGAGAGGTGTTCCATCTCCCCGACCATTTCTGTGGCACTCCTCTGGACCTGCTCCAACAGGTCCATGTCTTTCCTGTGCTGAGGACTCCAGAGCTGGACACAGTACTCCAGGTGGCGTCTCACCAGAGTGGAGTAGAGGGGTAGAATCACCTCCCTCAACTTGCTGGTCACACTTCTTTTGATGCAGCTCAGGATACGACTGGCTTTCTGGGCTGCTAGCACACATTGTCTGCTCATGTCCAGCTTTTTGTCCACCAGTACCCACAAGTCCTTCTCCACAGGGCTGCTCTCAATCCCTTCATCCCTCAGTCTATATTGATACTGAGGGTTGCCCCAACCCAGGTGCAGGTCCTTGCACTTGGCCTTGTTGAACCACATGAGGTTCACATTGGCCCACTCCTTGAGCTTGTCCAGCTCCCTCTGAATGGCATCCCATCCCTCAGGCATGTCAACCACACCACTCAGCTTGGTGTCATCTGCAGACTTGCTGAGGGTGCACTCAGTCCCACTGTCTATGTCATTGATGAAGATACTCAACAGTACTGGTCCCAGTGCAGACCCCGGAGGGACACCACTCATCACTGTTCTCCATCTGGACATTGAGCCATTGACCACTACCCTCTGGATGTGACCATCCAACCAATTCCTCATCCACCAAACAGTCCATCCATCAAATCCTTCTGTCTCCAATTTAGAGAGAAGGATGTTGTGGGGGACCATGTCAAAGGCCTTACAGAAGTCCAGACATACGACATCTGTAGCTCTTCCCTTGCCCACTGATGTAGTTACTCCATCATAGAAAGCCACTAGGTTGGTCAGGCAAGACTTACCCTTAGTGAAGCCATGCTGCCTGTCTCGAATCATCTCCCTGTCCTCCATTTACCTTAGCATAGGTCTGGGAGGATCTATTCCATGATCTTCCCAGGCACAGACGTGAGGCTGATATGTTGGTGGTTCCCAGGGTCCTCCTTTCTACCCTTTTTAAAAATGGGTGAAATGTTTCCGTTTTTCCAGTCACTGGGAACTTCACCTGACTGCCATGCCTTTTCAAATATGATGGAGAGTGACTTGTCAACTACATCAGCCAATTCCCTCAGTACTCTGGGATGCATCTTGTCAGGTGCCATAGACTTATGTATATTCAAGTTCCTCAGGTGGTCACGAACCCAATCTTCTCTTACAGTGGGAGGGACTTTGGTCCCCCTGTCCCTGCCTTACAGTCCATCCACTTGAGAGGTATGGGAAGAGAGGTTGCCAGTGAAGATGGAGGGAAAAAAAGTTGTTGAGTACCTCAGCCTTCTCCTTGTCCATTGTTACCAGTTTGCCGATCGTGTTCATCAGGGGGGTACACTTTCTTTGACCTTCCTTTTCTGACTGACATACCAATAGAAGCTCTTCTCATTATTCTTTGTGTCCCTTGCCAAGTTCAGCTCCAGCCATGCCTTGGATTCCTGACTCCATCCCTACACAACCAGGCAGCATCCCTATACTCTTCCCAGGATACCTGTCCCTACTTCCACTGCCTGTGCATTTCCTTCTTGCCCTTTAGTTTGACCAGCAAGTCTCAACTCATCCATGCTGGTCTCTTGCCTTCCTTTCCTGATTTCTTACACCCAGGGATGGAGAGCTCTTGCGCTCTCTGGAAAGCATCCTTAAAGATCTGCCAGCTCTGTTCTGCTCCCTTGTCCCTGAGGACAGTTTGCTAGGGGGTCCTAGTGACTAACTGCTTGAACAGCTAGAAGTTTGCTTTCTTAAAATTCGGGGTCCTGACTTTACTCTTCGCCTGACCCATATCCCTCAGGACTGTGAACTCCACCAGTGCATGATCACTGGAGCCCAGGCTGCCTCCAGTCTTGTCGTCACCAATTAGCTCACTTGCATTGGTGACCATCAGGTCCAGTATCGCATCCCTTCTGGTAGAGCTATCTATTACCTGGCTTAAGAAGTTATCTTCAATGCACTCCAGGAGTCTCCTGGATTGCCTACAGCTCACTGTCCTGCTTTTCCAGCAGATGTCAGGGTGGTTGAAGTCCCCCAGCATCACGAGAGCCTGCAAGCGTGATGCCTCCTGTAGCTGGAGTAAGAAGGCTTTGTCAATAGGCTCCCCTTGATTGGGTGGCCTGTCATAAACACCAACCACAAGGTTCCCTTTGGTAGCTTGGTCTCTAATTCTTACCCCTAAGCTTTCAACCTGCTCGTGCCTATTCTTCAGGCAGCTCTTCACAATTCTTGATGTACAGGGTAAGCCCTCCACCCCTCCTTCCTCTCTTGTCCCTTCTGAACAGCCTGTGACATCAATAGCCACACTCCAGTCATGGGAT
This sequence comes from Haliaeetus leucocephalus, assembly GCF_000737465.1. NCBI lineage: Eukaryota > Metazoa > Chordata > Aves > Accipitriformes > Accipitridae > Haliaeetus > Haliaeetus leucocephalus. The sequence continues at coordinate 547,550 of NW_010972657.1, forward strand.
TCGTCCCACCCGGTTTCAGTAATGGCAACTAGGTCATAGCTTTCTAGCAGCATGGTGGCTTCCAACTCCTGTTTGTTGCTCATGCTGTGTGCATTGGTGTAGAGGCACTTCAGCTGGGCTGTTGGCCACATCACCTTTTTAGAGGAACACACCTGAATTCCTTTGAGGTATTTCACTGGTGTTTCCCTGTTGGCTCCTATTACCTCAGGAGCCTCTAGTTCATCTCCATAAGACCTCAAGTGTGCTCCAGTGTACCCAGTACATCTCAGAGCGACAGGCTGAGAGTCCTTACTGGCACTCCATGCCTCTAACCTTGACATGTCATCCCACAGCTTGTCACGGGCAAGCCTGATATTATACCCCTCCCCTTCAAGTCTAGTTTAAAGCTCTGTCAATGAGCCCTGCTAACTCATGACCAATGAGCCTCTTCCGCTTTGAGAAAAGTGAATCCCATTTGAAGCCAGCAGGCCTGGTGCCATGTAGACCAACCCATTATCGAAAAACTCAAAATTGTGGGGGCAACACCAGCCATGGAGCCATGTATCAGTAGACTGGGTCCATCTGTTTCTTCCAGTGTAGCTGCTCTCAATTGGAAGGATAGACGAAAAAATTACCTGTGCTCCAGATTCCCTTACCAACCATCCCAAGGGTCTGAAGTCTCTTTTGATTGCCCTTGGACTACATGTTGCGGCTTCATTGCCATCCACATGGAAGAGCAGTAATGGGTAAAAGTCCGAGGGCTGTACCAGGCTAGGGAGTTTTCTAGTGATGTCCTTAACCCGGGCACCAGGGAGGCAGCAGACTTCCCTAAGAGAAGGATCTGTCCACCATATTGGCCCCTCTGTTTCCCTCAGAAGGGAGTCACCTACAACTATAACCCGTCTTTTCTTCCTTGTGGAGGTGGTCATGATATGGAGGGTAGGCCTTTCTGACCTCGGCAACACCTCTGGTGTAGATGGACTGTCATGCACATCATCCATTGAGTGGCCTTCCACATCCAGAGCCTCATACCTGTTGTACAGAGGCAGCTGGGAAAGCAAGGTGGGCAAAGAAGGGATTTCCTTGCTGCCCTGAGAGTGGACTTGCCTCCATTCACTCCTTTCCTTTAAGCTACTCCCTTCTGTGTGGCAGGGGTAGGATACAACATCCCCTTGATCTTGTTTTTTTTCTGGTGATTGTTTCTGTTTCTGTCTCGGGGAGAGCAGAATATAGTTGCACCAGTCTATCCCTTTCTCATGCTCCCCAGTGCTCCTTAACCTTTCTACTTCCTCTTGCAGCTCTGCCACCAGAGCAACTTCTTAATCTATTCTTTTTTTCTTTTTTTTTTTTTGGTAAAAAGAAATGCTTTTAGGCAAGAAGTTGGTCCACCCATTGCAGTAACAGACATTTCACTTAGTAGTACAAGTTTTATATTTTTTATTACATTTGCCTATAGCAACTTGATCTGTGTAAAATTTTCCAGCTAATTTTGTTTTTAGAACTAATTTTATTAGTTCTACTTCAGTACACTTACTTGTTGGTTATATTGGCAGGTTTCATGGGAAATCTTGATTTGCATGTCTGGTAATTCTTTTTAACCAGACAACATAATGGATAAGAAGCTAAAGAAATCACCGACTCTCAGACAGTCAATGCGACTACATCTTTTTTTAGGGTAATGTTTGAAGTCAATAGCTGTAAATTGCTTTCCACTGAGTTATTAATGATTCTGAGGTAGAACTCAGAGGTTTCTATCAATTTAGGCATACTGACATTTTGCTGAAGTAAGAAATCTAGAAAGCAAAGGCAATAATTCTTAACCTGTAAAATTACTGCTCATACTCCATATGATTAACTTCCATATGACTACTTTATCGGTAGAAGATATCTTGCAGACTTTAAGGATTCTCTTATGCGACAAAAGTTTTTACGTGAAATGCCAGGACACCTACACATTGTGTTAAGACTTTATTCAGTGGAAGTAATAGTGATACGTTGGACAAGACACTAATAACTGACAGTTTGCAAGGATGTTAGTAATTATGATACACACTGAGATTATGGGGTGCCTCAGCATTTAGCTGTGATTTTTTGTAGATATTTGTACTGAGTCTAGCTAGGATAATCACACTTTTTTTTTCACAGGAGCCTGTATGGTGCTGTGTTTTAGACCTGTGACTAAAAGTGTTGATAATACACTCATGTTTTGACTGTTGGTAAGCATTTGTTGCACAGCCTCTAGGCCCTTCTTTTTTTCCCACTCTGCCTCCCAGCAAGTAGCCTGGAGGTGTGCAAGAAGTTGGGAAGATACACAGCCAGGACAGCTGACCCAAACTGACCAAAGGGATCATTCTCAGCAATACAGCTCAAAGAAAGGAGGAGGAAGGGAGTATGCTCATGGTTACGGCATTTGTTTTCTCAAGTAACTGTTAGGCATGCTGAGGCGCCGTTTTCCAGGAAGTGGCTAAACATTGGCCTACTGATGGGAAGCAGTGAATGAATTCTTTCTTTGCTTTGCTTGCATGCACAGTTTTACTTCAACTCTTAATCTGTCTTTATCTCATTCCATGAGTTTTCATGCCTTCCTTTTGTTTTCTCACTCTTCCTATTCTCTCCCTCCATCCTGCTGTGGGGGGAGAGTGAACTAGCGGCTGTGTGGGTGTTTAGCTGCTGGCCAAGGTCAACCCGGCACAACAGTCTTTGCTAATATAGAATCATCAAATAATTCAGGTTGGAAGGAATCTCAAGAGGTAATCTTGCCCAACCTCCTGCCCAAAGCAGGGCCAGGTCTGGGATCAGACCAGGTCATTCAGGACCTTGCCCAGACGGGTCTTGAAAGCTTCCAAAGATGGAGACTGCACAACAGTTGTGGCAAACATCTCCTCTGCTTGACTGTGTTCAGAGGGAAAAAGGTTTTTGTTGTATCCAGACTGAATGTATTTTTCTCAATTCATGCCCACTCTCTCTGATGTGACATGTTCCTCAGTGAAGAGCCTGGTTCTGTCTTCTCAATGACGTCCTCACAGGCAGCTGTTAGGTCGTCCTGAAGCTGTCTCTCATCCAGGTTGAACAAGCCCATCACCTCCAGTCTCTTCTTGTAGGGCATGTTCTTCAGCTCCTGACCAGCTTGGTGGCCCTCCACTGAACTCACTCCAGTTTACCAGTGCCTCTCTTGTACTGGAGAGGCCTGAACTGGACACAGTAATTCATATGTGGTCTAATGAATGCTGTGTAAATAAGAAAAATCACTTCCTTTGATCTACCAATTGTACCCCAGTTCATATGGCCCAGGACACCGTTGACCATTTTTTGCTGCCAGGACCCAGTGCTAGCTCACATTCAGCTTGCTGTCAGCCCAGACCCCCCTAGTCTTTTTCAGCACAGTTGCCCCCCCACTGATTCAGACTCCAGCCTGTATCATTGAAGGGGCTAGTTCATCCCAGGTGTTGGAATTTTCAAGAGGTTTCTGTCAGGATGTTCCCTACCCAGGTCCCTCTCAAAGGCACCCCTGCCTTGGGTTCTCCCCAGTTTGGCGTCATCCATAAACCAAATGAGAGTGTACTCCATCTCCTCCTTTAAGGTCATTGATAAAAATGCTAAATAGGATAGGTCCCAGTGCACATACTGAAGAAACTTGAGCGAGAGGAAGTATCACTAAACATTATCCTTTGAGACTGACCATCCAACCTGTTCCTCATCCATCTAGTAGATCACCTAGACCACAATGTGCCAGTCTGCATAAAACAAAGATGCTGTAGGAAAGCACGTCAAAAGCCTTTTTAAGTAAAAACAGGCAACACCCACTGCTCTCCCCTCATCCACAGGTCTTGTTATTTCATCTTAGAAAGCAAATAGGCAAGTCAACCATCCTTTACCCTTGAAGAACATACACACAAATATATAAGTCTAATATTTCCCTTCTGTTCTAAGCAAGTGCTCTGCCAGGAACTTGCGAGCACATTAGAAAGGACTTTTGGAATGTTCTCATGGCTTGCTTTGTTGCCATCTCTCATGACCACATCATTCAATTGAAAGCGAATATATTGGGTTTGTGTGGTGGGGTTTTGGAGCTGGGGAGGGCTCCTGTGAGAAGCTGCTAGAAGCTTCCCCAGCTCCAAGTCAGACCCAGCTCTGGCCCAGGCTGACCCAATCAGTGATGGTGGTAGTGCCTCTGGGACAACAGATTTAAGAAAGGAAACCTGCAGTGGAAAGGGGAGTGGAATGTGAGAGAAACAGCTATGTAGATACCAAGGTCAGTGAAGAAAGTAAGGGAGGAGGTGCGCCACAGGAGGGGATGCCCTTGCAGCCCGTGCTGAGACGGCAGACTGTCCCCCCCCAGTCCATGGAGGGGAGCAGGAGAGCAGATGCCCGCCTGCAGCCCAGGGAGGAGCCCACGCCAGAGCAGGCGGATGCCCCCGAAGATGGCCGTGACTCCATGGGAAAGCCCACGCTGGTGCAGTCAATGCCTGAAGGACTGCAGCCCGTGGGAAAGACTCATGCTGGAGAAGTTTGTGGAGAACTGTCTCCCATGGGAGGGACCCCATGCTGGAGCAGGGGAAGAGTGTGAGGAGCCTTCCCCCTGAGGAGGAAGGAACAGCAGAGACAACATGTGATCAATTGACTGCAATCCCCATTCCCCATCCCTCTGTGCCTCTTGCGGGGAGGAGGTAGAGAAAATTGGGAGTGGAGTTGAGCCTGGGAAGAAGGGAGGGGTGGGGGGCAAGGTGTTTTAAGATTTGGTTTTACTTCTCATTATCCTGTTCTGATTTGATTGGTAACAAATTAAATAGATTTTGGCTTTTTTCCCCATGTTGAGTCTGGTTTTTGCCCATGACTATAATTGGTGAATGAACCAATTCCCTGTCCTTGCGTCGACCCACAAGCTTTTCGTTATATTTTCTCCTCCCCATCCCATTGGAGGGGGAGGAGTGGGTGAGTGGCCTCATGGTGCTTTGGTGCCAGCTGGGCTTAAACCACAACAGTGAATATCAGGAATTCACTTTATTGCCTATATAATGCCTTCTGGCAAACAGCTGGTTGACTACAGTAGGGTAAGGCCAGACTTAGCTTAAGCTTGTGGAAAGATGCTAATTAGGCAAATATTTCCTACATTTTGGGCAAGTGATACAGCTCCAGTTGCAATACCAGATTATTAATAATTGTGAATCACATGTGATACACAGCAGGGGTTTTTGGCTCTGTCTTTGCACTATGTATTATATTTGTGATAATAAGCCCTAGGATCAGTACTTGCCTGAGCTTTTCTGCAGCTTTAACCTTTTAAGTGATAATGTTTCTATGTAATTACTAAAAGCAAAAAGCCCTGCATTAAATTCCTTTTGAAGTAAATTTGGCCTCTGAATAAAAGTTCAAATAATAAATTAATTTTTTCTTCTTTGAAGTTAAACAATATATGGAGAGTTTTTTCTAATATTATTCATTAACTCTAAGGCTTTATATGCAAATTGTGTCAAAAGTTTTGCATTATTCTCTTTTTTAGCATGATAATTCTCATGCTTGCATTATTCTCTTTTTTAGCATTATAATTATCATGCTAAAATCTTTTCTGATCCACCTGTTTCCCTCCATCCGACATTTGTCCTTGAGTAACCAATGAAAGAAATTATGAGGGCTTTTCATTGTAGTAAAAAGCCCCACTGTAAGTGCTCCCTACCTTGCTTCTTCTTGAACTTGAAACTGACTGAAAAGATTTCATCATGCCATTGTGATTCTTCGGCAATTTCAGTTGCAGCATCCACGGAAAAGACAATGTATAGTGTGTGTGCCTAACTCAAAGCAATCTAAGCAGCATAAGCCACTAACTGCTTTTGAATTAGTTCATTTTATGCATTACATAACAAGCAATCGATTCATCAAACTCTTCATTTTGACAATACATCTGTTTGTTTCTTTATAAATAGCATTTAAGAGATTTTCTTCTTTTTTTGTTGTTTTTGTTTACTTGTTTGTTTTTGTCTGTAGGAACATTCTGCAATCACAGAAGACTTTAAGAGTAGGTGATTTTGTAGAATTTCTTCAATCTCAGCAAACTTTTTATTAGTTGGTTTAACCAGAAAGTATCTCTAGGCTGTGGCAACAGTTAGGTTTCAGCCCATATTACATTTATTGAAACTTAAATCTTGCTCCCATCACTGAAGTCATCAGCTGTTATGGATTGTTTGAGCTTTTGATAGAAGTGAATGATGAGTCATCAACTGAGCTATCAAATATCTATTTCCCAAGCATTTAGACATTTCAAACTTTCTTTTTTCTACTTCAGTAAGTTACTCACAATCTGTCCATTGGGGACTGTAGATTAGGCCAGGTGGTTACAGCTTGCTGCAGGTTCTTCTGTGCCCCTTTGCCTGCAGTGTAAAACAATACACAGCTGTATTTAGCTGTATAGCCCTGCTAGTAGAGTGTCAGTTGTCATGCTGACACATCAACAGCCTCAGAACCACAGCTAGATCACGTCTATCCAGGTCATGTGTAGATGTAGCAGGTGCAAGTGTGACTGCCACTATATAAAACTCAATTCCTATATATTCTGGGGTTAGGTTCTTATTCTCACTGCAGACTGCAGCTTCAACACCTAAACCTCCAACCACAGTCAAATAATTATTTCTTTTAACTGTGTTCACTTTTCTAAGTAAGTGCATTGTTACTTTTTTTGAGATTCAGATACCTTTTTGCAAGAGAATATAAGATTAATTTGAGGAACCCTACCTAAAAAGATGGTACAAACATGTTGTTGTGGAAACAAGGTAACTGAAAATCCAGACTGTTTCTATTATACTATAAATAATAAACCAGATGCATTTACATGTCACCCTATACTCCATTAGGGAATTTTTTTTCAGCAAAACATGATTTGCAACACTATTTCAACAAGAGGATAGAATAAATAATACACAATTTTCTAAATGCATTCTGCTTCTATTAAAATTTCTCCATGCCATGAAATCATTAGCAATTTTAATTTGAAAGATTGAAAGATGTTGGGTTGGGGATTTTTTTTGTTTAGTAAATCTGTGGTATTTGCAACTCACTGAATCATAAGTGTTTGCTTTTCTATTGATTGCTTTACACTTGCAAAGGATGATAATAGAAATTCATCAGTAGAAGTACGTGCACTGTCTGTATGTACAGAAGAATATAAAGAACAAATTAGTGGGTTTGATGACAGCTGAGTACTATGTAGTTACTCTAGCATGGTCTTTTCCAGTCTAAATCTGTTGAAGATGGTACAAATATGTTCTTATATATATGTAAATAAAAAAGAAAAAAAAAAAAACAGTGTTTTATTGTAGTGTATATTAAAATGGACTGCACTAATTGACATTCCAAATTTAGGCAGTATATTAAAGGAAAAAAAATGTAGTAACACACTTTGTTCATTTGCTAGAAACTGATGTTATTTTAAGATATTTAGGTGACAAGCAGTTATAGTAGCTTACCTTTCTTGTGATAGAAAAGAGGAAATCTTCAGAATAGAAATGAATTATTGATTTACTGATGTTGCTGTAGCATAAAAATGGAATATAACAATTTATCAGGACCACAGACAGAATGAATAAAGGAAAGTAATTAAAATAAATGAAGAGGTTGAGTGGGATTCATTTTTGGAGCATATAAGTGGGATATGTAGTCTTCAGGCAGAACATAAAAAGATTTGAGCAATCTCCCCCATGTTAGAGAACAGAGGAAAAGATGGGGATAGGTATGATTTCACTATAAAGATATTTGTATCTACTAAGCAGTATCCACACAACTGAAAGAACAGAACAAAGTAAAGAAAAACTCTGAAACAAGAGCAGTACTGAGGCTAAAAAATAAAAGTCACATACAGTGAACTAGGCTATTAGTCACCCTCTTTTTTCTTGGTTAAATAATAATTTTTTTATAGATATTGATAAAATATTTTTATTCCTGCTTTTGCAAACTCAGTCTACATTTGTCTTTTCCTTTCATAACCAACCTTATCCCGAGTATTCAAAAGCAATGAGGCTGTTTATTTCAGCAATAGTTAAATCCTCATTCAGAGTGATGTAATGCACACCAAAATGTTTCACTCAGTCTTAGCAGGCAATTACTTATCAGTAAAGAGAGGCAACAAAATCCAATTTATGTAATTCAGTTTCTGCACGGTTTGCTTTGTTTCTCATGTTAAGGAATGAGTTGGTATTCCTGCATTTCTCTTACTATAGAGCCAGCACTAAATTATACATGTTATAGCAAATTTTTCATATGGGTAATTAACACACAATTCACAGAAGCCATTGGAGAGTGGCTTCCTTCCCTTCCAAATGTTAAAAACATAAGTCAGAAGTAGCTAGCAGTTCATGGTATCTAGTCACTAGGCCAATTGAAAAGTAAGATTTACTATTAGTGATAGTATAATAATGAAGGAAGCAAAAGAATGAAAATTGTTACTGAATTATTTAGAAAAAAATCACTTGATAGACCAATTGTTACATTTGTATTTCTCTTATCTAAGTGATGAATAGGAAAAAAAAATTAAAAAATTAAAAGTTGTTCACAGAATTTTAGGAAATGTAGATGTTTTCCCAATTGTTTTCCTAAAACTAAGTTTCAGGAAATTTTTTGTACAGGAAGAATTTAAAGAGATCCAGTTCTACAAAGGAAGACTTCCTTTTTTTTCAGTGACTCAGAGCGATAAAAATAACAGTGGACTCAGCAAATCGGCATATATTAAGGCATAATATTGTGGATAAGAAATGTAAGTCTTTAATATTTAGGCACTTATTCCAGCTCTTGCTTTTTCACAGCAATACAAAATAATGAGGAAAATCAGTTGCTCTCCTTATTCCAAAAGTTTGTTGGGTTTTTTTTGGCTAGTATTTATAAAAAGCTTTCCAGCCATCAGATAAAAAAAAAAACTCTGTAAATGATGATACCTAAACATTGAGGGGCTGAGCATTGGAAATATTTAAAACAAATTCCCAAACTTCCTCGGGGCAGACAAAGTTGGAAACTGAGATTTTATTGTGGCTACCTGCTGAATGCAAGAGGAAGAGATGATGCCTTCTTATACTCCCCCTTAAAGGTCTACATTAAGAGGTTTGCTTAAATGTATCAAAGAATGACTTATTTCTGCACACAAAACTGTCCAAATCTGCATGAAAACATACTTTCAGATGGTTAATTTAAGCAATGGAAAGTTTTTTTTCGCCACCTTGTGACCTTCAAGCAGCTTAAGGCCTTCAGGCATCATCTATGCAATGTAGTCAAGAGAAATCAACCTCCTCTTTATAGGATTAAAGTTTGTCATAAAAAAATCCATAAGAGGTCTAGCAGTATACATTATTCCATGTAGTCCATACACTTCTGAGGGGAGATATTTGTAGCAACAGTGAGATGAATGTGGGAAAGTTGACTTTTTAATGGTTCAACATGCATTCAGACACAAAAAAGTTTCTTATATATAGTCTAATGTTAGTAGAATATTTCCTATAAATCTTCTAAGGAGCTGAAAACAATTCCCACTGGAGATCTGGAAATTGTGCTTCTTCATCACTACTGAAGCGTTGCCTTCTGGAAGGGCTGAATAATTAAGAAAACACTTGCCAGTTCAGCATGGTGTGGCAGCAGCTGTCTGTTCACTCAGGTGAGAGAATTGAATTCTGGAGAGCTCTTGATTCACTTTCCCTGTCTTGTTTTTAAAAGGGAAGGTCTATGCTTTATGATCTTGCCTTGGTTTTCCATGACTACCCAACAGAAAGCTTCACCCCAGAGGGTTGTGTTCATCTTTACCCTCTTTGTTACAGACATTAGGTTGTTGGAATATCACTAAGTTATAAATAAAAGGAGTGAAAAGTTATCAGAGCAAGACACTGGGTATCTTCCAATAGCTTGGAGACAGAAAGGGTGTTCTAGCCCCTCTTTCTGGTCTTATTTTAATAAAGTAAACAGAATATTTTCTTGCTGCCCAGTATCTAAGCAAGCAAAAGAAAGAAAACATGGAAAGTAAGAGGAGTGAGGCATAAGTGTGTATGAAAGAGAATGTAATCAGTTGCCAACAGCAAAACATTTCAGTTTCAACTTTGTAGGAGGTTTTTAGCATACAGAAAACATTAATTTAAAAGCTAGTTTCTGACTGGGGATGGAATTTTATTGAAATTTGAACCCTTGCCGACATCATAAACTCAGCCATTAGATTTGAAAAAAGTATGTTAGTATAGAATTGCCTGCAGGACTTTGAAGTCAAGTACCTGGTTTCATATTTTTCTTTCTCTGTGTTGTTTCTTTTTTTTTTTTTTTTTTTTTTTTTTTTTTTTTTTTTTTTTTTTTTTGTCACTACTAACTCTCTGATTCTATCTTTTACCATTTTCTGTCCTTTCCCTTTTACTTCTGCTTCTAAAGCATATTTACAAACACTCCAATTTCAACCACAGATTCCTTCATCATATACAAAACCTGAACCTGACCCAGCAGCAAATTTGGCTTATGTTTTTTAAAGCACAGCTTGATACTCCATTTCCTAAAAAATATCTTCCATTTTGATTGAAAATCATTTCCACTGAAGGAAGTCAGTGTCATCACTAGAGGTGGTACTAAAAGAATATAAAAAAAAAAAATGAATAAATTCTGCATACTAGCTGTATTCTGGCAGTATACCATATGGTTACATCACCTTGTGGTACTGGAAGACATAGTCAAGGACTGTGAAAAATAGATGGCTGATTACTTTCCAAAAATAGCATATATTGTAAGCAGCAATTAAAGAAATAATATTGTGTGTGTGGAAGATTAATAAGATTTAGTAGCCAAAGGACCAATGAAGTGAAAATGAGACTTTAAGTGTCAAGCAGCACATGCTCTTCTCTCTTCTAGTGTAAATTGTGCATTTCCATACCAAATTTGTATCTTCCATGTTTACTTCCAAACTACTTTTCCATGAATTAAACTGTTGGTGAAGCTATGTTCAAAACATTTTTTTCCCTTTGTATCCAACATATTTCCCTGTTTGCGAGCCTAATAGTACATCTTCAATGCCAGTGTTGAATCTATTAATTTTTTTCTACAGCCACTGTATGATTACAGTCCAAAAGGACTTCCAGTCCAGACAAACAAAGGTGACTGAAGAGCAAATTTTTATTTTTACATTTGAATGAGCTGTCAGCCCCTATTTTCTGTCTTGTTCACTTTTGGCGCCTTAGTGACGAACCACTTCCTTTATCAATAAACTATAAAGTTTGCATTTTTATATGGAAAAAGTGAGATACAGGGTTACAGTTCACATAAAATTTATCCTTGAAAATTGTAGACCTTGTTTGCTTGTGTTTCCACTGTTGACTGCTGTGTTTGCCTGTGATTCTTTCCTTTTTCTTATGGTTGGTGTTAAGTGGAAGTGGCCTTTTCATACTAGTTTGCTAAATAGTATTGGTATTAATGTTGACCATGATCATTTACTGAAAGGGCAGGTAATTAAACTTTAAAAACCATTCCCAAAGCATCATTCTCATCATTAAAAGTTGCCCAAGAAAACCTCTTTCTATATCTTATTGGGTTTACATTGTTTATCCAAAGAAGCATATAATGACTGCATGCAGCGTCTTAAAAAAACTAGCTATTTTCCTCTTCCATCTGCTTCCTTCCTCATTATATCTCCATTCTTTTATTTCTGCCTTTTCCCTCTACTATTTTCATATTTTCCGTCCCATCATCTATTCCTTCTCTTTTTCTATTCTAAAAAAGAAAAAAAACAGGACAGAGAGGAATGAAGTTGTCAGAAGCAAATGGATTTTGTGAAATAGCTGTTTTACAGGTCAGCAATGTTAAACAGAGACTCACTGTGTTGTACAGGAAATTTTAAGAACATCATTAATCCGAAATAGCTGTGTTTGACTAAAGGGTATTGTACAATAAAGTTCAGTACCTAAAATCCATTTGGTTTCATTCTTTTTCTTTCTACTTTCATCCCTCCAGCACAATCATAGTTCTTAGTTATGACAACATTTTTCATTTAAAACTTTCTTCACGGTTCAGATACATCCAGCTGAGGGTCAAGAAAATTTTTGAAAACATCCTGAAGGAGTTAGTTCAAAAACCATCTTGAAACAAAAGGATGAAAACTACTGTGGTAGTAAAGGTAAAAAACACTTAAGAAACACTTTCCCTGTCTGTCAGTGACTTTGGCACTGCACATTTTTGTAGGCATGCAAAGTGGAAAACATTCATTTTTGTCACTACTGCCTGCAGGATATCTGATTTCTTAACAGTTATCTATGAAGCCCTTTCTGGCCCAGAATAACTATGGCTATCTGTGGATTTCTGATGGCTAATGATAATGTAACTGTAAAAACAATTACTTTAAAAATGTTTACTATATTACTGTTGACAAAAACAAAACAAAACAAAACAAATACAAAAAAAACCACTGAAAATGTTGCTGAACAGTTTGCTTGAGAAAACACATACATGTAAATACACATACAGGTTTAAATCTGTCAAATAGAAATACCTGAAGCTGGACAGAGTGGTCAAGAAAATAATTAACACTTGGAGTAACTAGGTTTTTCACATCCTGGCACTGCTGAAATTTACCATCCCCACATTCCCCTTTCACTCCCTACCCATTGTCATAGGGAGCAGTAGCCCCTCTGAACAGGATTAATAGAAGTTTTGAACTCGCTGAGCAAAAAGTTGCTTTTCAAAGGCACATCTTAAGCAAAATATCCCTGTCTCCTTGCCCTCAGGCACTTAGAGATCAAGTAAAATACATATCACCATGCAGTTATCACAGTCAGAAAGCCAGTCATGGACCAAATGATGTGTCAGTCAAGTCAGTCTTTCTCAGGAAAGAAAAGAAAGAACAAAAAGGAAAACACAACAACCAACCAACCAAAACCCACCAAAATTGTAACATTTCCTTTCCCTTTATCCAGCACTATAGTACAGGTATAAGAACTGCAATCTTTTACCAAATTCAGACCAGAAGCTTTTTTTTCACCACAGATAACTACACAACCACAGCAATGCAGTATCAATCTCTTTGTTTATGGGTACAAATTGGAACACCTCACCAGACCTGACTGAGAACACTGTATCTCAGGATACCTGAAATCCAAGAGGTTAAGGTGCTCTACTAAGCCAGGGGAGAGGACAGATATGAAGTCTTTGATATGAATCAAAGAAGAAAATGAATCTAAGCCTGGCACAACTGGGTTTTCTACTCAGGAGTGAGGCATAAATAACTGTGCTGGACTATTTCTGTTTTATCTAGGGTTGGGGTTTCAACAAGGTTATCTACTAGACCAAGCATGGCAAGAAGAACAGACAGGGGACAAGAGCTGCTTGTAAGCACCAATGTGAGAACTTCATGTGGCCCAAAGCTTTATTATGAAGTTTGGTTTGGTGAAAAATGCATATCACCGTCAACAAAAATCTGCAGAAAAGTGTATTCATTTTGATATCTTACACTTCAAGAGGGAAAAATTTCAAAAATACTTGATAAAGAAGGAAAAATATTTGAGTAGTTTGTTTTTTTTAGTTATGTTTTTACTTACAAATATTTAGCTTAGACATTTATTTCAACTGTGTTCTAAAATTAGCAAAAGTCATAACATCTTGCTTGACTTCTTAACTCATTTGTTTCTTTCTTCTTCAAGCTTTAGATTTACTTATTGTTTTGGAAAGGATTAAAAGCATATTTTTGGTCTGAGCAAAACTGGACTTTTAAGGGGTTTTCCTTTCTAAATAAAAAAGGTTATTATTTGGTTAGCTAAGATCAAAGTCTTTTTTAGGAATATGAATAATATTGTAGTAAATTAACTGTAGAAACATTTTTTAAAAAAAAACCCTGAAGTTCATGGTACATTTGCTTCTACAGTAAAGAAGTTGATAGAATAATATGCAACTTTTTTTTTTTTTTTAAAGTGTCTTTGGTAATTATTCAGCGATCTAGTTTCCAAATATGTTTTTAAGATGTTTTACAGGCTCATGAAAGGCTAACAAAACAATGTGCAAAGGATTCCTCTAATGGCTTTTGATGAATGCTTCTTTTCACAGCCATTAACTCTTCACAAAGAACTCTGCAATAAATGAGAGCTTGTTCTCTTACACAGTCATTGCTGGGGGCTTACAGGATTCTGTGACGTATATTTATAACTACCAATGAATTAAATATATACAGTTCCTGTTCCAAAATTCATATGAAACTAGCAGGAAAATATTTACTCCTCGGTCAGTATGTTCATTGGGTTGTACATTGCATAATTTCACCCTGTAAATATCAGTTTAGAATCAATCGCTTTGATTCTGTTTTGAAAGACTGCACAAGTGGGGAAACACACACTTAGTGTGGACACATATTTAGCTAACGATCGATCACAAGAGCATTCCAGACACTTTTAGAAGGCCTTGAACAGAATAAACAAGAAGACAAAAAAAGAAAGATGCCAATTAGAAGAACACAGGTGCACATTCCACGATAAAGGGAACTTGGCACAAAGAACCGCACATTCCACGATAACGGGAACTTGGCACAAAGAACATCAATTCGGCAGTTTTATCTTGACCAATCAGACTGAGAAAAGTTTTGCATATTTTAGTTGGTATAACCAATTATGTCCTATGTTTATACATGTGGACAGAGTTAGTATGACCAATTATATCTTATGTTTATGTGCGTGGACAGTATCGGTGTAACCAATCATACTCTATGTTTGTGCGCGTGGACAGTGACTTTGCAGAATATGTGACTATAAGTATGTGTGTGTCTGAGCAATAAAGGGTTGTCTGTAGTCTGCTTTCAAGTTTTCAGGAGTCCATCTACTTCAATCTCCTCAACTTAGTGCCAGTTAGCTCTAGGTAACAATGTCACAGTGTATATGGGAACCAATTATAGCTAATTACAATTTGAATAACCTTCTGTGCCATTAAAATTCTTGAAGAGCTTCCACAGCTCCTGCTCTATGACAATTCTTTTTCTAAGAATGTATCCATTTTAGGAAAATTTGTTGGGGTTTTTTGTGCTTGTTTTTTTTCTTTTCACTTGGGTTGTCATATCAACTAGAAGAAAATAGAGATTTAGGAAATGAAGGAGAGTCCAAAACAGATACAGTAGTAACAGTCTACTAGTCATGCAATAGCAGGAGCCAAGTACGTTCCCCAGTTTGAATATATTTATATATAACACCTAGTTCAGTGGCTGATTTTCTTTAAGTGAAAATCAAACCCACAGAAATAAAATCTTCAACACTGTGAGAAGGTTCTGGAGTCATAGTAATATTGACTTGGAGCAACTCTGATCACTTGTGGGATAGTAATGATGCCGTGAAAAGCTGAAAGTAGGACACAGCACAACTGTGGTCCCCTGTCAACTAATAGGAAAGAATTTTTTTCCAGGAAAAAAAATGGTGAACACATCCTTGGAATGTACTAGGAACAGAGTTGTTACAAAAGGAATTAGATGGGGAATGTGCTGTAAGTTTCAATTATCAGCAGCTGGGAAGTGTTTGGGAATATGATGGTGGGAAGGAACTTGGGACAATCTAACTAAGAGAGAAAACTATGAAAAATACATGGAAGAAAGGACGAAATTGAAGGAGGAGAGAAAGAAAGGTGGGAGGGAGAGAGTGAAGGAGAAGTAAGGAGAGGAGAAAGGAAAGGAAGAAAGGAAAAGAAGGAGGGAGGGAGGAAGGGAAGGAAGAAGGGAGGAAAGAAGGAAAGAGAAATTGAGGCAACTTTTTTTTAAAAAAGGCATTAATGAGCTCAGAAGAATTGGTAAGTAGACTACAAAAATGGAGTTCAGAGAATAGTAATGGCAGAAGTGCAGATTATTTCAATGCAAAAAGAAAAAAAAAAGCAAGGAAGATGAGAAAACATGTTATCATAATAAGGCCATAATAAGATAAATCTCAATAAGAAATTATGTAATGTTAATTATGAGTACCTGAATTCCCTCAAAATCAAGAAAGACACACACAAAATTAGGATAATAGGTTTATGATGCAGAATATTAGCACAAACCTATAGGGACAAAAATCAGTATACTTAAAGTGCAAAGAATGATACAAGGAGAAAGAAATATGAAACATTCTGTGTGGTCTACATCTTACCTAAATTTATCTATCACAGATGAAAAATTCTAGTCAGAGCTAGATGATAACAGATAAGGAAGAACACCTCCAGAAAAAAAAAGAAAACACTCTGCTCATCTTTCTTATGAAGAGATAATTAACCTTTTCTCCTAGCTGCAGAGGGAGTCCAGATGACCACAATCTATAGATTAAGCACTTATGTTTTAAGTATCTATGAATATCATAAATTAGGTGTTATTAAAACCATTGTCTATAATTACTTAACTAATAAAAGAAAGACTTACAAAAGGAAGATAAAAGACTACATCTCCTGCTGGGTGATGAAAGTTGT
Source organism: Haliaeetus leucocephalus (assembly GCF_000737465.1). Lineage (NCBI taxonomy): Eukaryota > Metazoa > Chordata > Aves > Accipitriformes > Accipitridae > Haliaeetus > Haliaeetus leucocephalus. Next base: position 563,924 of record NW_010972657.1, read on the forward strand.
TGATCTCAAGGAGACAGAACTGATTAAAGTCTTTTTGGCTTCTGGGTTCATTGTCAACAGACACTTAAAACAACATATCGTAATGACAAAGACTAAGATTTTTCTTTCAATAGAAATAGAATATATTAAAGAGTATGTAAGACAGATGTTTTCAAGTTGGCTGGGTGTGATGAAATTCACTGTATCACAGTCTGAAAATTGGCTGGAATAATCCCAGAACCATTTGCACTTGTCTTTGAGAGCTTATAGAAAATGGTGAAAACCAGAAGTGTAAAGATAGTGCCTGCTATCAAAGTGGGAGGGCAAGAAGAGGGAAAGAAGGAAGGAAAAGGAAATTATTGTCCAGTCAGCTTCACTTCTATTCCCAGAAAAATGTTGGAACAAACCAAGTGCTTTATAAACACCTAGAAGGTAACAAGGAGATCAATACAGACCAGTATGGATTTATCATGATCGAGGCTCATGAAGATAATCTAATTGCTTCTACGACAAGGAAAATAGCCTTAGGAGCTGTGGAGAATTTATAAATACTTTGGCATTACCACAACTTCTAACATTGTCTCAGGTAACATTCTAAGGAAACATGGTCAAGACAGAATGTCTGCTGAATGCCTAACTGATTAGAAAATGATAATTAAAGAGGGATCATTTTTTCCCTATCAAACGAAGATCTATGTGAATGCACTTCTATACTGAGTCTGGTTTAAAACATTTTTTTATTTTTATGTTTTATAATTTTGATAAAAAATGAAGAGTGAGAAGGCAAATTTGCAAATAGATACCAAGCTGGGATTATTTACAAGCATGACAGAGTCCAGGCTTAGAATTTCATGTGATCACAGCCAATTAGAGAAACAATTTGGAGAGCAAAAATGCACTTTAATAAGGACAAATGACAAGCTATGCACTCAGCAGAAATAATCATCTGCCATAAATACAAGATGAGAAACAAATTATTAGACATTTTCACTGCTGAAAAGAACCCAGGCATTTAATGGATCACAAACTGAACATGAATCAAGAGTGTCACATAGTTACCATAAAGGGAAACCATTGTGGAATACGTAAACTGGATTATTGTCCATGAGGCACGTGATGCACCGTTTTATTCTATTCAGCTCTGGCATGAACTCCGCCAAGAAAAGTTTGCCACAGTTCAAGAAAGATGCAACCCAGGTGGACAGGGTTCAGAGAATAGTGAAAATTATTAGACTTTTGAAAACCTGATGTAGGAAGACAAGTTGAGAGAAGAGAAGGCAGAGAGAACATACAATAATAGTTAAATGTATAATAATGTCATAAAAACACAGTGGAAAGAAAATCCTCCATTGGTAAACTTTTGGGTAGAACAGCCCATATGGGCATCACATCTAAAGCCGTTTGGTTTACATTATCAGTGCAAGCTTTCTACTGAAGTAGAAAGAAGTACTGAAGCACAGGAATGTATTTTGGTGGAAATTATAGAAACTATCCTATGGGAAGTTGAGAATTAACTGTCAGGAATGACAGAATTATGGTTGATCTTGCTTTGCAATTGTAGATTATTTCTTACATTGACATATTTCCTTTAATTTCTGTTATGAGGCCTGTAAAAGAATCTCAATTTATTTCTATGCTTCTATCTAAGGGCATATCTTCTTTTCCTTATTTGTTTTGGTGGTTTACTTGGAGAATTCTTTACGATACATTCAGTAGAATTTTTTGTTGATAATTGTCCCTTTTATTCAAGAGCTGTAGAGCTAAGAAAATATTTTTAAGGGTTTTATGAAAAGGGGTGAAGAAAATGAAGTGATATATGCTACACAATGATATGCATAAACTGCGCTTTCAGAGCCTACATTAGAGAAGTTTGAAAGTGACTATATTATACTTCAAATACATACCTTTAAGTATTGTAGTGTTGTGTCTTAGTGACTTTGATTCATTGGTTACAACTGGTGAATAATGAAACAGAACAATACTGTGTGAAATAGCAGTCATGAACTTCAGATGTATATAGTGACAATAACCATTCAGATTTAGCCTCATATTGTTTCGTGAACTTCTACCTTCAATGCAGATTTTTTTATTCAGCCGTAGAATTCTGTTATCTGCTCTGCAGGTAACTCAAATTCCTTTAAAAGGAAATATATCCACTTTTTTATGAAAGCCCAGGAAATACTTCCTTCATTAGGAAAAAAAAAAAAAAAGGACTATGATGTCTGTGTTATTACTAGCAAGTATTCTTTGAATTTATAAATTTAATAGAGTCAGAAGATATTAATCTGGAGGTATTTTAGTATTTCGAACATTTGGAAGTCATGTGTGTACCTAAAACCTACATTTTCAGCTGAGGGTTGTCTTGGCATGTTTTTCTCATGACAATTATCAGTAAAGAGAAAATGTCACTATTCACACATAGAAATTAATTATTTTATTGCTGAAAACACAAAGTGTACCCAATTTGCTAGAAGTTCTTTAGTGTCAATAATGTCAGTAGATAGATAACAACTAAAAATGAAATTCTTTATTGCCATGAACTTTGTTTATAACATAACAAGTAGTCTGTTCATATTAGGAGGGGGGTTTTTTCCTACAAAGTTTTATTCTATGAATATTTTTTTCTAAGAACTTCCTTTATGGCAATTAAATTCAGTCAGTCTACTTTGCCATCATCTGGGAAAGGCAAACAACAGAAAAAAAAAGAAAAAATCAAACCAGAAAAAAATCTTTCAATATAAATAAAAGAAGAGGTATATAGCAAAATCATCCATGACTGGAACTGGTCTGAGGTGTTCTTCACAACTATTGGCAATTGTACACAACAATTCCCAAGACTTAAGAAACATCTTTCACTGTTAAACTGCAACAGTTGGCAGAAAGATGTTCAAAAACATCATTCTTCTTTTATAAATAGGAAAACTGTGAAGAGGATGGCCCAAAGAGAGACAGAGATCAGCAGCAAGGCAAGTATATAATTCTTTAAAGTATCCTTTAAAATTGTATGCTTATAATAAATGATTTTCCTATATGCATTTCACTTCAATTTGGATCACTTCATAATCTTGCAAGCTCACATTCAGTCACTGAGCAAATGCTAATTGTAATCCGGAAGTATGCTATAAATGTGCAACAGTCCTCTCTCTGAAGGACCAGGGATAAACAGTATGTTGTTATTTCTTCTGCAAATGAGTATGATGTGCCCTTATTATTTGATTTAGGAATGTATGGGCATATTTTTAGTTGTTTGTTCTAAAAAAGTTTATTTGAGAACTCTGTATTTTAGTTTCTCTATAACAGTTTTCAATTTAGCTTCCCAATGACAAGCACAAATCATTCCTATGTTTAGCAAAGTAAAAAAAAAAAAAAATCATGTCAGTAAACTAAAGCCAAATATTCAGCTCTGTCTATGCTTGAATGGCAGGAAGTTTAGCCAGAGATACGATTAATTCAGCTCTTACTTCCTTGGAGAAGTCTGGCTCCTCAAATCAGACTTGCCTTCTCCTGACGAGTCAGTGCTGAACAGACATCGCTTGTCTCTGCCTCGTGCAACTATTAAAGAAAGAAAGAAAACACCACCACCTTGACAGGACTCCTGCCAAATGAAATCTCTGCACATTGTACAGTGGGGAGATGAACACATTTCTCCACTGCTTCACAGAATCTGAAATGATTGCAGTTAGTGCAAGTAATGTCTGCAGGGGTTTTTTAGAATATTTTAAAATCAAAACTTGTGCCTACCGGGTTACGTATAAAAGAAACATTCCATTTCAGGGAAGGGACAAACTGCTGTGTGTCCCCCTGGTTAATCCTTGAAATGGGCTTTTGAAATTCTTTTGCATTTGAAATGATTAACAGTCATTCACCTGTTTGTTTAGTCTGAATTTCACATTCAGAGAAGTGGATAAATGCCATTTGAATAAAATGCTCAAAAAAGTGCCCTTAAAGAGCCTCTAAGCATGTAAAATCTTTCAGATCGTGGATCTTTTAAGAGCACCTTGGTCTACGACTCTAGGACATGTATATAAATCTTAATTTTAAAACATTTGAGGCATGAGTCCCTATTTCCAGAATATTATAGTTTATTCAGTGAGCCTGTCAAGACAAATTCCAGAACCTAAGCTTTAGTACAAAACTGACTCCTATTTTCTTATAGTGACTACAACAGCCCAGATGTTTATGTACCTAATAATTTAGCACATGCATTTTGGCACAGGTATGTTAACATGTTGCAACAACATTGTATAGGTAAGTTTCCTCCCTACAAAACACATTTGAAAGAGAACCTATTTATTTGTACTTTGCATACAGAGTTATGGGATGGGATGAAAACTTATCCTGAATATCTATAACTGCTTGAATTAAATCTGGATCAGAATATGGAAATAATCTCCTATGACTAACAGTGAAAAGGAAATGAAAAGAATAATGAGCAAATTTCTGATATGAATCATGAGAAGGACAGTCATAGTATCGCCAAGGAACACTAAAAAGTTCATTACTAGGAATGTACACTACTACATAGATAGCTCAAAGAGATTTTTAATATGAGAGATTTCTCAGCTGTGTAGTTGAGTTTGAATTCTGAACACAGCAAACTTTTTGACTTTATCTCATACTTTGGTTGCCATTTGCGATAATCACAATTAAATGTATGACTGTAGAAAAGTCTTTGAAACAGATTTTATTACTGGTCAAATATCTCACCACTCAGAAGTTATTTTTTACTAAAGTATTTTATAGACTTTATCATAATTCTCTCCATTCACCAATTAGTAAGGTGAAAGTGTGTTGATAAAATTATGTGACTTCTTAAAATTAAGGATTAAAAAATATCATGACCATACAGCATTCTGTTTTTAATATTTCTGTCTATTTAAGCATAACAATTCATACAACAATGGTTCCTGGAGTGGGAATAGGGCAAGTTTTGAGAGCTAAAATTATGTTTTCCCTGAAACAGCAGCAATATAATTTAAGGGTTTTATCACTAGTAATTTGATTTGCAGTTCATTGTAATAATAACAAATTCAATTGTTATTAACGGAAATGTCATATGCACTTTCATAGAGGTTTTATTGTAATTCACTATTAAATCAGTGTATCATTAAAATAAAGTGTTATCATCTAATATGTATTTATTCAAGCATAAAGGCAAAAAAAAGACCATTATGATGTACTGTACCATTATGCAATCAATTATTTTAAAAAAAAATTTTGCTATATATTTATGTCTTTTTCTTAAGTTACAGTGAAGCATCAGTGTACCAGAATGTGCTAATTCAATTCATGTACATCCAATGCTCTGTTGCAATAGCAAGGTTAAATTTGCTCAGTCCTTTCCTAGCAAAAGCATCTATGTAGAATCTTCAAGGTTAAAGCATGTTGAAATAGTTTTCAGGACTATGGTGCATCCCATTCATAATAAAAGAGTCTTTCTATTTGAACAGGTTATCTTTATTAACACAGATAGCTGACTAAAATATAGGTTGATATAGCAGCTTCTAACCTGTATGAGGGTCAGATTTCTCTATTTTCATAATTTAAAATATAAGTTGACCTTTTTACTCATATTTTACATTCTCAGCTATGGTTATGTAGAATGGACAAAATTGCATCAAAAATACTTTAAAATTGCACAAAAAAGAACATTAATTTCACTGACTTTTGTCATTTTTGTAAAGTAATCATTGGACCTGTATGGTGAACCATGTTGGGGAAAAAACTCCCCGAGAAATTTCAAATGTATAAATTATATAACTCATTCATTCATTGAAGGTTGAATTCAAGCTCAACAGTTATATTCACAAATTACTTCCAAGATGTTACAAGACTCAAGATTATGTAGACTTCTGGATTATTTTGGATTGTTGAGGAGTTTAGCTTCTGTGGAAGATCCAGAGCTTGGGGTTAAGCTATTCCCATCAGTGTAAGGTCTCGGTAGCGTTGGGGTCTCTGAAATGGAATAGAGAGAAACCAAAATGAAGAACAAGCAGAGATCTAGAACCAGCCAGAGAAAACTCTGAAGAAAGAGATACATCTAAAGAGACAACAAAGAAGCAGATTTGTGCACTAAATAAGTCTATTACTTTAGACTCTTTTAAGTTTTCCCAGCCCTAGTCGCACAAAAAGCTTTTGTTTAATAATGCTTTTGTAATACTAATTTAAGATGCAAAAGTAGCTCTTGACAAAAAGGTTGGTCTCACGTCTCCTTATAAATGATTCTGATTCCATCTATAGGCAAATAAAGCTTTAACACTTGCCTGAAAACTTATTCACTTTCAATATGATCGATGAAATGTTCCTTCAGATCAGGCAGAAACCAGGATTCTTGCCTGGGTAGTGAAAGTCCAGTGCCCTGAAACCCTTCAAGACATAAATCCATTTCTATTATGTCTCCTGTGTTATATTTTCCAGATTTTTGTAAAAGGAGAAAGCATCTTCAGGAGAATCATTCAGTAGGAGTGAACATAAAGGATGATGTCTTAAAATCATTGAGTAATTTAGGTTGGGGGGACCTCTGAAGGTCATCTGATCCTATCTTCTGCTCAAAGCAGGATCAAATACAAACTCAGAGCAGGCTGTTCTAGGTCATCTTGTCCAGCTGACTTCTGAATATTCAGTGACAGAGACTTCACAGCATCCCTGGGCACCCTGTGCCTCACAGTGAGAAAATGTTTCCTCATACCTACCTGAAATTTTCCATGTTCAGCTTGTGCCTCTCAGCTCTTGTGACCCTCTGTGAACCTCTGGGAGGTGTCTGGTTTCGTCTTAGCTGTAACAACCCACAATGCACTAGGCAACTAAGGCAGCAGTAAGGTCCTTCTCAGCCATCTCTTCATTGGTCTGAACAAGGCAAGCTCTCCCAGAGTTCCTTTGAATACCATGTGCTCCATCCCCCAGGCATCTCTATGGCTCTCTACTGGACATGCTCCAGTTTGTCATCCTCTCACATGGACTGGGGAGGCCTGAACTGGACATAGTACTCAGGATGCAATATCGTAAATGCCAAGTAGAAGGGATTAGTAATTTCCCTTGACCTTTCAGCCATTTTCTTAGTAACACAGTTGTAAAGGGCACACTGCTGGCTCATATTTGTTGTGTTAAAGGGCAAAGAAGTTTGACAGGAAATAAATCCCCTTGCATTCCAGCTTGTCCTCAGGTATCACAGGGGCTGGGGGTGGCTAGGCTTAGATTCTAAATGATGTCCAGTTCAGCACTGTAAGTCTAGTCACGTGCAACATATTGAACTATCACAATTATGGATACACTAATAGTGCACTGTACTTTCAATTTAGTCATGTTCATTGAACTATCATGGCCAGACTTAAGTAGTCTGGTCGCATTCTAACTATCATGGCTAGATTAATGAGCAGCGCAGTTTACTAAAGCAAGAGTACAGGTTCTTTTGGATTGCTGGTGATAAATACACTGTCTGCAAAGCACATGCAAATAATAATACAGTCGACTACAAGCACACTAAATTATGGAAAAACTCTATAGAGATTTCTAAGTTTCCCAGGGTAGCAGTGGGTATGACCAAGTGTTCGAATCTTACCCAATAGGAGTCCTTATGGGGAGGAAGAGTGGTTCAGCCTGTCAACTGATCCCAGAAGTCAGCAATGTCCTCCTGATTTGTCTATAATGGTGTCATCCTTAGCATTCATCCTTTCTTAAGACCTTTTATATTTTCTTATTTTTAGGTAGAGCTTGAGTGACTCCAGTCATCCGTGCCTTTATTATGATTGGTGTAAATTCTCCTCGCTTTACTTTTAAAGGTATATGCTAGAGAAAATTCAGAACACGTGCTCAGTGAGGGGTAGTGACACCTTGAAGATGGGTAGTTTTGGGGATGGAGGTGTGCTTTGGTATTATAATGAGATTATAATGAGCAAAGTTCACCCAGAGAACATGATTCAGTGTGTCACTACTCCAGAACTGGGCACTTATGGTATAAATCAGAAGTAAGACAATAACATTGACAGAACCCCATTATTTCACTTCCTTGCTTCAGTGGATTCAATGCAGGGACCTTCCATTCTTGTTCCAGTAGTTCCAGTTCCCTTCCCCTGCAATGATATCACAGAGCCTGGCCGTGGTGTCTCCACTCTGCTCCACCCTCTGTGTTGCTTCTCTTAGAGTCAGCATATCAAGCTCCCCTGGTGTTGCTAACATCTAAGGTTGCAGATTATGTTGCTTAGGGAATTCTTATTATTTCTGGCATATCTACTGCATTCCACCCTGGAGGCTTACCTTCCCTTAAGAGAGGGGGGACATATCAATAAGTCACCTCCAGCAATTGTTCCACATTATTCACTTTGCCATACACCAAGACACCCAGATCCTTTTCTGCAAAACTGCCTTCAATCCAGTTGCCCCTCAGCCTTTAATGGTTGTTGTGGGTTAACCCCAGCTGGCAACCAAGCACCACACAGCCGCTTGCTCACTGCCCCTGTGTTGGGATGGGGGAGAGAATTGGAAGGGTAAAAGTGAGAAAATTCATGGGTTGAGATAAAGAGAGTTTAACAGGTAAAGCAAAAGCTGCATGTGCAAGCAAAGAAAAACAAGGAATTAATTCACCACTTCTCATCAGCAGGCAGGTGTTCAGCCATCTCCAGGAAAGCAGGGCTCCATCATGTGTAACAGTTACTTGGGAAGACAAATGCCATCACTCCAAACATCCCCCCCTTCCTTCTTCTTCCGCCCAGTTTTATATCCTGAGCATGACATCATATGGTCTGGGATATCCCTTTGGTCAGTTGCGGTCAGCTGTCCCAACTGTGTCCCCTCCCAGCCTATTCACTGGTGGGGTGGGGTGAGGAGCAGAAAAGGCCTTGACTCTGTGTAAGCACTGCTCAGCAGTAATGAAAACATCCCTGTGTTATCAACACTGTTTCCAGCACAAATCCAGAACGTAGGCCCATACAAGCTACTATGAGGAAAATTAACTCTATCCCAGCCAAAACCAGCACACTGGTGTATGGGGTTATTCCATTACAGAGGAGGACTTTTAATTTGACTTTGTTGAACTTCACAAAGGCTTCCATCAGCATATTTCTCCAGCCTGTCAAGAGCACTTTGAATGGTATCCCTGCCCTCCAGTACAGCAACTGCTAACTCACACCCCTGTTAGATATTGTCTGTGAAATTGCAAAGAGTGCACTGCATCCCATCATCCAGATCAACAACAATAAACAATAGTGGCCACTGTACTAAATCCTGAAAAATGTTACTCTTAACTGGCTACCAGTGGGACTTCAAACTGCTGACCACAGACAATAGAACCCAATGGTCTGGCCAGTTTTCCAACTAACTTGCAATCTATTCATCCAGTCCTTACCTGCCTAACTTGGCTACAAGGATGCTATGGGAGATCACGTCAAACCCCTTGCTGAAGTCAGGAAAAATGACACCCAACACTCTTTTCTATCTAACTATTCGTTTCATTACAGGTGGTTATCATGTTGGTCACGTGTGATTTGTCTTTGATAAATTCATGGTGACTTATGCCACTACTTTTCAAAGATGGCAGAGGAAGGCCTCACAATGTTGTTGGCAAGATCCCTCTGCACCCTTCAAAGCATCCCATTCAGTCCCCTATGCCCAGTTTGCCTATGTGGTCCCTAATCAATCTCCCTGTAGCCTGGGTAGTGCTTCATTCTCCCAGGATCTATCTCTAAGCATAGGGACCAGGGAACCTGAGAGAAAACCCTGACTGTAAAGAGAAAGGAAAAAAAAAAAGACACCTTGAACTTTTCCTTGTCCTCATTCTTCAGTACACCCACACATTGGCCAACATACCCGAAGAAAACTTTTTTATTGCCACGCACTTCATTCACCAGTATCATGCCCATCTAAGCTGTGGTTTTCACAGTCACATAGCTGCATGCCCAGGCAATATGTCTGTATTCTTTCTGGATAGCTTCTCCTCCCTTTCACTTTTTCTGTACTTCCTTTTTGTGTTTGAGCACAGTCAGGAGGTTCATGGTGGGTCAAGGTAGGTTTTTGCCAGGCCCGTTGAGTTTCCTGCCCATCAGAGGAGACCATTCCTGTGCCCTTGGGAGGCTCTCCATGAAGGAAGATGCTGTGCCTATGCACATACCTGAAAAAAAGGCCCCGGGTACAGACCTACTGTCAGATTTCCATGGCACCAATCGATACAATAAATGGGTCAGGTCTGTATAGTTAACCAGCATTTTGTTTTCAACTTGGAGCGGTGAGGAGAAAGGGGAAGTAACGTTCTTCAGCTCTGTCACTTTCTAGGACACTGATATCAGAGTTATTTGCAGATGTGAATTAGGGATAATTACAGGCTGGAATTCTCACTTTCAGACAAATTCTGCTTGTTCATACTAGTAAGCCCCATCTGTTTAGGTATTTCCTTCACAGCAAGTAATCAGGTACTGTTAGTAATAAACAGTCATCTTCAGATCCTAGACTGGCATTGAAACAAATGTTTTTAAGACTATTATTTTTCTCATGGTGCAGTATAAGTTATATAACCATCATCTTTAGTTCTACTGCCTCCTTATTGATTTAAAGTGTGGATTTCAAACATATATATTTATGTATGTATATATACAATGATGTATCTCAGTTGTTCTGCTGCTTCATTCCAGTCACTAAGACCAAAGGGAGTTTTTGAATTAATGTAGACCATTAGTAAATCAAAAAAGCAATTCAGTACAACACAGCAGGGAGAAGATGCAATATCCACGACACTGGAAAAATATTTTAAGAAGGGCAGTTGTTTGTTAAGACCTAGGGAATTGAGAAAGACAGTTTAACAGAATAATATCAGAGTTGTGCTGAACAATAATAAAAAACAGAATTGAACAAAACAAATCCAGCAAATACCTCCGAAAACCTATACAGTAAAATGACATGCTCTCCCAACCCAGGCAGCTGATTATAACCTTTGTCAAGAACAGACCTCAGAATTTTATGCTGCTCTGTGCCTTTAACCTCAAGGTACACCCATGAATGTACCTAAGCACTGCAGCATACAACTTTTAGCCAGCTAACTTTAAAGTACATGCTCCCAGAGCCTTGCTTAGGCATTTAGCCATCATTATGGTGTATATGGAAAAAACTCTTATCTTAACATTGTATACATTTCCAACATGCTGCATAGGTAGCCAGTGAAAGGCGGAAGAAATACTAAAGGAGGTAACTTTTAAATCCTGCATTTTAAAAATTGGATGGAACTGGATATCTTACATTTCAATCAGCACTGCAAAGAGGATCTCCTGTATCCTTGGAATACACCATCTGGAATTTCTTTTAGCAGGAATATATATATACTTCTTTCGCCCCTTTTTTTTTTTCGCACAGACATGAGTAGAATATTGTGATATTTTAAGTTCATGTACAAGATAACACTCAAACTTTCCACTCCTCACAGAAAGAGCTGCCATTAGTAGGTGCCTCACTGGCTTTTGCAGCATTAAAGGCACTCCTCTGTTCTTGCCTCACTGAGGTCATCTTGGAAGCTGGATGGATGTCAGTGGATGATTTAACCTTCTCACAACTGTGCTTACAGCCTCCTGAGAAGGCACATAGCTTCACTGCGTACAAAGTAGAACTTCTACATTGTATTCAGAATCATCTTCATAGCCAATAATTCAGTAATCAAAATAAAAAATATCTGGAAAGCACTGCTAGGTGCTAGGAAAGGCAGATGAAGTCAGCAGTGTTTTGACTAAAAAGGATGAACAAGGAGTCAAAAGAGACCCTAGGGATCTATGCATGCTCGTTAGTAGGGCTAGACATCTTCTTTGGAAGCTGATGTCTACTTCATATACAATACTTCAAGGCCTGACCAGGACTCTACTAACAGTAAGGGCAGATTTATCAGTGAATGAAATTTTAAAATGTACTTTTCACCAAGGTAACTTGACATCTAATCCCACGACATGGCACTAGTTGTCTCATTGGTGTCACAGATATATTGAAGAGAAACAGGTATATTCTTTATTTCTTCAAGTCCCTGGTGTTTCTGAGAGAAACTATTCATCATCAATCTCTTTGACTTATACTAGAGGAAAATGAGTGGAGATCAACTACTGACTTATAGAAAGATGAGCGATACTTTCTGATCCATTGAGACAAAGTATGCAGATTATGATTACAGGCAACTTGCCCATGTACATAACTATCAGAGGTTTTATTTTTGTGTCATAAAAGTGATTGCTATGCTGTATTCTTATTTGAACTGTGATTGTGAAGCACTCAAGTTTAGATCTTACATGATGCCATGTGTTCTTAAAGCTTAATATTTATTACTCTTTGTCAAACAGTAAGAATTTTGTTAAAAGGAATACAGATAAATAGATCAGCAAGTCTGAGAGCTGACAGATATCTCAGGAAGCATGGTTAAAAACCATTACATAGTTATATATTAGGTAAACTGTTGTTAAGTTGTTTTTACTTATTAGAGGAACTAGCAACAAATTGACTCACAGAAACAAGTCTGGAAGACTTTGAACATATGGCCTCTTCATGGCACAGGTGTCCTGATCCAATGTCGGAGAAGGTTTCGATATGATCCCAAGAGTGAGATTAAGACACAAATGAGGTCAAAAAAGTTTTAATTATCAAAAGTATCAAAAGTAGAAAATAGTAGTGATAGGATAGAATGGAAGGAAAGGCAGAAATCAAGAAAGCAGTCAGGATAGAGTTGCAAGGATAGTCACCACCATGGACCCAGTGGTGTCCAGTTGGTCCTCAGTCTTCAACTCTTCGGTGATGGGTGCATACCATGGCTTGTCTCCACTTTTTTTTATAGGGCATAGTTTGATGATGCATGCACATATGTACTGTTCACACACTGTTCACGCGCTGCAGGTTTCATCTGTCACATGACCTTCACGTGATCAACACCAGAAACCAGCACCTTACCTCAAAGACTACAGTCTCCCTGACAATGGTAGTCTCCACATTCCTGCATGCTTCGCCCGCTCTGGCCTGTCTCCTCCCCTGGAGGCCTCAGTGGCCTGATAATTGTCCTTAGGGACAGAGGAGTGTCCTGATTAAACAGGCCATCTCAGAGACAAAGAGCTCGAGATAAGCAGTTCACAGTTCCTTGAGATGAATGGCTTGAGATGACAGTCCAGTCTCTCACACCTAACAAACTTTGAGACAAACAGCTTAAGGTAACAAATTCAGTGTCTCACAACAGGTTGTAGGTTAGGTCATATAGTGGGGTATTCTACTCTGTTTCTATTTTTTGATTCAGCGGGCTTGCAAACTGAGATGGTTACAAATCTTGACAAGAACTATGCACCTGTTTTGGATATAGAACTCTATACCTTTGAGGGACACCCTATAGACTGTGAGCCTCAGCATTAATGGTGCCCCACTTTGCTTGCTGGTCTTGGTGAATTCCAGCCACTCTGAAGTGCAACTGGAGCCTACACACCCAAAGTGGTACCATTGTTACAAAGCAACGAGGTGCTAAATGTCACTTTGTGAAGAAGGATGATGACTGCTTCTGTTTGTCTTTTTTGCTATCTTTACCAATTCCTCCAATTTTCTCTCTCTCCTCTTTTTTAGGAGAAAATAATTTGCACAGTTTTAAATATAAATTATCCTGCCCATAGCAGCTGGCATACTGTCAGACAAAATGTAAAATCACCATCCCTGGGACTTCACTTCCTGTTGTTTTTACTTTCTTTCAGTGATCATTACCAGCGCAGGAGGGAAGAGATAGTAGGCAAATAAACTATCAGGTTTCTGTCATTTCTGTCAATTTCTACCCAAAAGCTTTTGCCACCTGACCGACTGATTCATTTTACCTGGAAGTGAATTTTTTCTGCTCTGCTTGAAAACTTACAAAATGTGTAAATGTGTTTGTGATTTATATTCCTCTCACTGCTTCAGTTCAAGAAATCCAAACACCAGAAGGGGAGACATCGTTATCAGATCATCTAGAGATCTTTCTAATCCACAGTAGATAAAAACAAGAGACAGGCCTCCCCCCCCCCCCAAACCCCCCTTTCATTGATATAAGGAAATTGACACGTTGTCTGTTAAAGAATTAAAGAATTATGTTTACATTTTTCCAAGTTCAGGTCTGGATAGTGTAACCTGTTGATTTCATGTGAGAGGAACTCCTGGTCAGAATAGTGGGAAAGTCTCCACAAATCTTTAACTAACCCTCAGTAGCAACCATGACGATGAATGTGGCATATCTTACTCAAAACAAGCTATGGAATTCATGCACAAAATGTCTAAGTATGGTACAAATTATCTTATACTCATTGATTTCAGTAGGCTGAGGAGTATGTCTTTGTCTCCAAGCCAGTCCCAAGAGTCCTTTCATCAGCTCTAGACCCCAAATTAATTAGATAATAATGAAAAGTTTAGTCTCCCACTTTGAATTAAGTTCCCTGAAACAAAATCTATACTGATCAGAAGAAAAAAAAAAAGTAGGAAAACTAACTGGTTAATTTGAATGTCTACATGAAGTATTCAGAAGTGAACAATATGAATCTTTCCTCCTTTCCTTGCATTTGTTTCACTGCCTTTCCATGGGGAAATTCTTACCTGTCAGGAAGGCAATTATCAGGTAGTACATTGGGAAAGAAGCCCATTTTTCATCTTCAGCATTCTGGGCAAGTCAGTTCCCTTTATTTATTTCTTACCTTTGTCAGTTGTGGATTCTTATACTGGAAGTGTATATCTAGACTGAAGGAATCTCTGTCCCTAATTCCAACAGAGTGTACTTAAGAAGTGGCTGACTACTTAGACTGAGGCCGGTGATGTTTTGCTTATGGACTATTCTGCTATCAGTGCAGCAAGTCCCCAGTTTTGGTTCAAATCTTTAGGAACTACTGAAATAATAAACTCAAAAGTGATTTTAAATTTAGATCTATGTGCTATACATGTCATATTGTGATAATTTTGTATGTATGTTTTCAGAAATAATCTGCTACAAAAAGATACTTTCCTTCACCAAAGACAGGTATAGACTTCCTGAGACAACTGACACATCTTATAAAAGTATTTCAATTGTTTATCTCTTAAAGACCTCATTCCCACATCCCCTAGATTTATAAGATCCAAGCAATGGGCTTTTAGGATGTATCACAAAGCAAAATGCAAAGAATCATTCAAAGAAGAATCTATTACTTGTCAGCCCCTCTTTTGCACACCAAATTTTTTACCACCAATTACAGTGTGTCTTCTGCCAGATACCATGTTTAAATGATTAAATAGGATTTTAAGTAGAATTGGTTTCATAACTCCTGATATATATAATTCTTCACTTCATAGTAACGTTAACAAGGTCTCTATTAGGCAAAACTTACCAAGAAGAGTTGCAGATCACTGCCAAGTTATTTGCTGTTATTTAATAATATTTTAGAGGCTTTAAAGTCAAATAAAATATTAAGCCACCCTTACCTGAAATTATAGAAATAACTCTACTTTATCTCACCCTCTTAGAGCATGCTAGATCTAAAAGAAGAGGACACAATTGTAGAAATATAGCAAAAAAGGCAGTTTCTTTCTTTCTTCTTTCTTTCTTTTCTTTTTCTTTCTCTCTTTCTCTCTTTCTTTCTTTCTTTCTGGCATAGGGACTTCACACTGTTTTTCAAGAGAGAATTAAAAATTCCAAAGACCATATTAAAGATGTTTTGAGGACTCATCTGCCTTATAAATGCCTTAGGTCCCTGTTCACATCTCTGGTTAAATATTTTGTGATAGATAAAGAACACTAAATCAAATAAGCTCTGTATTTATATTCTCCGAGTCACTAGCTGCTTGATTTTTGTAGTCTTTCTCACTTTTTCCCAAGGTACCTTACCTGTGTAGGAAAGGTAAGCAGGAGTTTTTTGTTTAAGGAAGAAATTTTATTTCCTGTGAAACAAAGAAAAACAGTAGCCAGAGTCACTCATTTTGTCTTACATTCATGCAAGTAGCACATACATGCTGTGAAAGAGAGATCACACAGATCTTCTAGTTAAAAATTACACTATTAAAAAAATTAACACTCATAAAAAGAAAGAGAGAGGACTTTTTGAATCTGTACCTCTTAAGGTTTCTACAATTGAGTAACCACCTCAATCTCTCCACAGTAACTGTAAAACAGGAAAAAATAGTCTTTACGAAAACCATCTTGCACACACAGACTAATTTAACTCAAAATTGAGAGAAACCTTAATTCTCATTCCAAACCACTTTCTTCTAATGCTTTCACATTGTAACTCATTTAGTCCTTTTTTTACAAGTTTGAAAAACCAGACTAACTTCCAAGACTAGCAGTGTTACTGATATCCCTATTTAACTAGAAATCTGCATTCTCAGCATTCTCTTTCCTTTAATTTTAAGATGACAAAACATTTTTGACCAGGGTCATATTTACACAATAGTAGTAAAATCATTAGGTGTAAACTGGGTAAGGGCGCTTGATGCAAACCCTGCTGTAGTCAAAAGGAATATTGCCACTCCTGAAGAAACAGAAGTCAGTCTATGAAATCTGCCAAAAAATAATGGTCATTCACTGTCAGTAATGTGTTAAATTTTGATTATACAGGGGGAAAAAGATAAGGTTTTGCATAGATGTAGGCTTATGTTTGCATTTTCCTAACTATGGAAATAAAACTGATCATTTTTTGCTTTGACAGGGTCCCTTTATATCTGTATCTTCTTTTTCCTGATTATACTTCCTGTATAGCATTTAACTTCTTGATAACCACTATTTAAAGTAAATGGATTAACCATGTGATAAGTTACTACTTGTTATGAATAAGAATGGAATAATCAAGTCCTTTGAAGGTATTGTCATTTTAATACTTCATTCTAGTCTTATCTTTTTCTAAAATCTACAAATAAAAGAAATATAAAGGAAAATATGTAAACAGGCTGAGAAGTGCATGACAATTAATGAGATACTGAACTTTGCATTCCTTTTTACTGTATTTCTAAGTAACACTATCAATCAAAAAATCTTTTATGTAAGACTGATGTCAAATCCACATATAGTAACAGATTAGACAGATACCTTTTTTGTACAGTGCTACTTCTTTACCACACACAGTTTGTTTTTTTGAAGTCATTACTGGAAGATTCCATCATTTATCCACTGATTTGGCCCACGAACCACTGCAAAGGATTAATTTTGGCACTCAGTCCAGTCTTCAAATACGCAACCTGGATTCTGATTCTGTTATCTCTTGTTTATTTAAAAATGCAATACAAAACTGACCTTAAATTCATGGGTATTTTTGCTTTTTTTTTAACTTAAATGTATTTTTCTGGCAGCAAATATGACAGCTTCTTATACGTTGGAATTAAGGGTCAGTGCTTAATCGCAGTAAGATGTCCACAGAAAATCTGAGACTAATTTCCCTGAATGCATCTTATGTCTGTTTTCTCCCCATGGTGTATGTATATGTATATCATCTTCTGGCAGCACACCCTCTCTTGATGTATGACCCCATGTGGCAGAAACAGCTGGTGTTTTTATCTTGCATAAGAGGTCCAAAATTGAGAGAGAGAGAGAAGGCAGTGAGGCAGGAGAGAGAGACTAAGCATGTTGCATTGCAACACATGAGGAGGAATCATCCTAATGAAGCACTGAAAAGAGCTTCTCTAAATTAAATAACAAAGCTGCAGCACTGCACCCTATATTTTGTGTAATGAAACTCACGGTCATTGGACAATGTGGTGTGTGTACACATGGTACCATCATGTAACCTGACAGACAGTCCCTCTGCAACATGACATGGCACATGAGTTCTTCTGTAGAAAGGTATCAGAAAGTTGAGATGCTTGCAAAAGGACCAAGATGATTTCACCCTTTCCCACAAGTCACCCCTCCATGTGTTCAGTAAGGTAAGAAACAGATCAACCAACAGAGGAGTAAGTTGGAAAGAGGCTAGTAGTCCAATTGGTCCTAGGAGAATGCAGATTTATTCAGTAAATTAATCAACAAATTGTAACATGGGATAAAGAAGCAGATAGAAACACTCTTTAGTGGTACTACATACGTTGGCTAAAACAGCTAAACAAATAAAATTGTGAAACATTCAAACAGGACTTCCTAACTGACGAATTAATTGATAGTCACAAACAGTACCCAAAGGAAACCCTGGCATTGTGATGCATTTTGGAAAGACTAATTTTAACCTATTTGCTGACTTTGAGAGATGGTGGCGGAACTGTAATCTCAAAGGAGAAAAATACTAGAAACACATATCGTTTAGAATGGGTATCTTCCATGCAGGGTTAAACATTAAAGTTTGATGCATTCAAGTTAGGAGAATTTTCAGTCATTAACCAAATCTGAAAGTAAACACATAAAACCAGTGCTGAAGTTGTTATAGCCAAGGAGACTGTCCTGGTTTCAGCTGGGATAGAGTTAACTGTCTTCCTAGTAGCTGGTACAGTGCTATGTTTTGAGTTCAGTATGTGAAGAATGTTGATAACACTGATGTTTTCACTTGTTGCTCAGTAGTGTTTAGACTGTAGTCAAGGATTTTTCAGCTTCTCATGCCCAGCCAGGGCACCTGACCCAAACTGGCCAACAGTGTATTCCATACCATGTGACGTCCCATCTAGTTTAGGAACTGGGAAGGGGGGGGGCAGGGAATCACTGCTCGGGGACTGGCTGGGTGTTGGTCAGCGCGTAGTGAGCAATTGCCCTGCGCATCATTTGTACATTCCAATCCTTTTATTACTGCTGTTGTCATTTTATTAGTGTTATCATTATCATTATTAGTTTCTTCTTTTCTGTTCTATTAAACCGTTCTTATCTCAACCCAGGAGTTTTACTTCTTTTCCTGATTTTCTCCCCCATCCCACTGGATGGGGGGGAGTGAGTGAGCGGCTGCGTGGTGCTTAGTTGCTGGCTGGGGTTAAACCACGACAAAGACCCAAAAATTTTTCTACAAATGAAAGTTTTTTGGAGAATGGTCTGTCATCATCAGGGAACAACTGCAGGTTGCTGGGCCAACGGAAAGGACAGAGGGAGGGCTACATTGTGCCAGAAGCTTGTTCAGGTGTCAAGAAGAACAAAGAAACATGAGGTGGGGAAGGCACGGAGTTGATTTTCAAATGTCTGAAACATCTTAATGAGATTTACATAGGCAGTTAGGCTCTACAGTGCTTATCTGAGCTGAACAGAGTTGCTGAACTTTCTCTCCTGAGCCTTTAGTTAAACTATGAGGCTTTGAAAACCACAAGCAAGTTTGCTCAGTGCAGAATCTGAATGAAGGCAAAGCCACATCAGGGAAAAGATATTGAATTTTTCTTTTGTATTTAAACTTTATACTCCTTTTGTGGAAAGTGCTCTGGGCTAAGTATGGTAACATAATACTTGTTTTAGGTCAAAAACCGTCTCCACATAGTTTTTCTTTTAGTAACAAACTCTATTACTCTTTTCAACCATTCTCTCCCCAAATTCCACTCACAGCAGATGTTTGAGGAAGAGAATTAGAGCACTTAGGGTTTCTGCCACTCTTACTACCTGCCCCTGCACTGAAACCCACAGAGTTTCACAGCAAGAGTTGATAACAGAGAATATTGTAATTCGTCCACATCAAAACCAAGTGAGTTTCTGTCATCATAGAAGTGTATACTGGCATATGAACAGGAACAAGATGAAGCAGGTATGAAACTGTTTCTGGGTCAGTCGAAGAGAGAGCAGAGGCTGTCATGTCTGTAATCTGTGTTCATCAACCACTGAAGGGGAGCCGGTGTCACTCTGGAAGCCCTGAAGCAACACTCATGGGTCATTGTGCTTAACTTCAAATATGCCACCTCACATCAGAGCCTATTAGCTTAATCCACAGCAGTGCTGTAACATGGCTATATGCCCTCATCAGCACTAAAAGTAGGGCTATCTAAATGGCTATATGTTGATATCTCATCTGAGGCTAAAATGCACTTACATAAAAGCACTACTCATGCTGAATTACTTCTATCTATTTGTTTGGTTTGTTTTTTACCATAAAATTTTTGGCTTTAGAAACAGCAGATCATTAGGCTGTTATTCAGTCTTGCTATGCTCCCAGATACGCCACCCCTCCACTGAACTTTAGGAGTCCTGTTTTCCCTGAATTATTTATGTATTATATATACTACACTCATTAAATAAATACCAGAAGTAATTCTAAGAACTAGCAACCGGAGAAAACAGCACAAGCTATCCTAAGTCTTTTTTCTAAACCTTAAGTAGTTTAAGTAGTGGGCTGAAGAAACAAATGGCTCTTTAGCTCATTCATTATCTAGGTCCTTGGTCTAGACACTAGCACAACAAACACCTTTAACCACAACATGTAAGTGGTTCCATTCATCATTTTCTTCCCCTTTCCACCCAGTCATCGCCTCCTGTTTAAACCATTGTCCTAGAGAACCATGGAGCAAAGCAGAGCCAGGAACCTGTTTTCTTTTCTTTCTGGTTTTGGGTAGCTGGTACAGCCCAGACTTCTTGGCAAAAGGCAAGGGCTAGCCACACCACTCTTTCCTTAGACACTTCAGCTTGGGAAGAAGGCTCTGAACAGCAGTTTCAGAGACAAGCCAAGCTATGGCTCTAGTTAGGTGCCTGCGGCCAGGCAGCATCACCTTTCTCTCCCTTGCTGGTTTGTTGGCTCTAGCCCTCTATGTTAATACTGTATATCACTTTCTTAGGCAACTGACCTTCTTTGCTCACTCTATAGAAAGTGGAAATACCTAATTTGTCACTGGGAATTCTATTTCAGGACAGGTATGCTTACTTTTGTTTGTGCTATGTTAAGTACAAAAGTATTTAAATTTATTTTGGTTCTGACCTTCATATACTAAGGAGTAATACCGAATAACTCCCCAGATTCAGGACATCCAGCAACTCCCCAAATTCAGCACGCACTTCAGGTGTCCACCTCCAGACTGGAATACAGTTTTCTTTATTTTGTTAAAAAAATAGTTTGCAAACAAGTAATTTTTTTCTGTTTCTTTGGATGTGCTATAAATTTTACTATACATATTTATTTGCAAGTCCTTAAACTTAATTTACTCATCCGAATTTACACTGTCTGTATCTTGTTCTCTATTCAGACCAACCCCCTGAAGCTACAGAAGTAAATATCACTTATGTATGACTGGTTTCATTTATGATTCCTGTCTGCTAATACAATACCACTATGTTTGGTCTCACAATACTGCAAAGTAAAGGTTAAATTAAGACAAAACAAACAAAGCCTGGTTCATTGACATTTAAAACCCGTTATGAAAAAAAGATCTTGTCTAGCTAGACCCTGCAGGGCTCACTACACCTCTAAGATAGAACCCCAAATTTCATATAAAGCAGAGTTTTTCCTAGGAAAATGTAACAGAAGCAGAAGCCTGTGGCATCCATAAAGTTTGAAATCAAATAAGGTATAGTAAGCAAGTTTGTCTTGAACCCAGACATAAGCACACTAAAGCAGTGATGTACTTAAGAAATGATGTACGTAAGCCACCTTAAGAAGGCCACAAAGGTATTGTGAAACAAGATACCGTTTGTATAACCAATGCATGCCTTGCTAACAACTGTGCCCCTGAAGAAGAACTAAAAGACTAATAAGAAGGGAACATCCTACCCCAGGAGGCACTGAAAAGTTGAGTAATTGCTAATAGGCATGAAGTCAGCAAAAATCTTCCATAACTGGAGGAAAGGTGAAGACAGCAGGGGGAGATCGCAACCACTGGCTCAATTCAAGACCAAAAAGACTCACCCCCCTGTCTCTCCTTGAGCATGCACTGTAGAGTAAAAGAACACTGTACCTTTAATTCAAAGCAGGGAAACTAGCCTAACAGAAAGTGTGGTAGATAAGCAACTACCAGTAATAGTTTTGGGGAAGAACTTTGGAAATTGAATATGTATAACTGAACTGTATAAATTGCTTGCCTGTTTAGGCATGAGGTGTGCTAGCTTTGTGGATTACCACCTAGTCCCCAACTTTATGCAAATATGAATTGGAACAAAATACCTCTGCTCTGTGTGTATACTGGCATTTCACGTACTGGGTAAACGACCCCACTTTTGGGACAACAACAGGGTAATCTGTGACTGTATATAAGAATTCTATAACATTGTAAGAGTGCTAACAGAGTTTTGTAACACAGCTAAACATAAATATATAAACAATACATAGCCATAAAGGGGCAAATGGAGATTTGTGGTATAACTGCACAACTGGGGTGCAGGAAAATATGTTCAAGCAGTAAAATCTGCAAGGTAATAGCTAAGGATTTACAGCAGTCAGGAAGGATATGTGATGAAACCAAAATAATCCTGCAGAACAAGTAAGATAGATGTCTGATGGAACCAGAATGATCCTGCAGAATAAGCAAGAAAGATTCCTGGCAAAACAAGAGCAAGACCTGGTCCCAAAAATAAGATGCATTATGTCAAAGGAGGATGACATCATCCCCTTTTCTTCTGGGGAGGGGACTAGGAGCCTAAAGCATCAGCAATGAGAGAAGCTCATTGGCTGAGGCAACAGTGACCATCAACACTAACTACTTGGTGTCAGCTCCCTGTATTGTATTTTCACAGCTAACACAGGTAATAAGTGTCAAGGACTGACTGCTTTGAATATGTATTGATAGCAATTGAAAGTGATTAAAAGCTAGCCATTAGCAGTGTGACTTTAATGACTGTCATTCAAGTGTTCATCTGTTGAAAGTGGCCTGATTCATTAATCTTTCAAACACTCCATAGCAATAAACTCCAATTTCCTGATACAGACTTATGCATATATAATATACATATACATATATAATATTTGTAAATGTATATTTATAATGTGCTTATATTAATGTGTATATATATATACACCCACACATATATTTAGTAACAACAAAAACATCTGGAGATATGCTCTCTCAGGTATCCCTTTCAGGGTATCTCAGACATCTCAGAGATATGTAATTTCATTCCAGCTTCCAAAACACACTGTATAGAGGCAGGAAGCCACACTTTAACCCCTTGCTGCCAGAATTAAGATGATCTTTGATTGAACTGAAGAAACAGTTTGGCTCATCCAAACAGGAAGTTGTCTGGCAGCTGCTGAGGAACTTAATATACTTCACTTTGTTGTATTGCACTTTCAAGGACTGTACTTTCTCCTGGCACTGCACTTCAGCCTGCAGGATGCATCTCTACATATAGCAATCACGTTGAATATTTTCTTCACTTCAGATCACAGGGTCTTAGTTTCAACTTTTACCACATAAGGGAGACAGCAACCTGACAACCAGCATACAGCAGCTCAAGTTGAATGCCTTACACCACTATCTGCAAACATTACAAATCTGCTGGTGATTTTCAGGGGCTGTTGTCAGGTCTAGTTTGGGCTAGTTTGTAGTTTTGAAGGGATTCAACAGAGCATTTACACAGTGCATCACTTTCTAAACTTTAGAAATCAAACCTGAGGGATATATAATTACAGACTATGCAGGACTTCATACAGAAATTCCAAAATTACATTCACTAAGATAAGAATTGTCCAGAACTGTAGTCGTGCAAAGCAGTGTGTGCTATCTGGACTCTCACTAGCAAAAAAATCTGCAGTAAGTAGTAACAAAAGTCTCTGATTGCACATTGACAGATTTTTATCATGGCAAAATCACAAGCTCTGCACATCATAGGAAAAATGATTTGGAGATGAGTATACTTCTATCCTACTGCATAATGCACTTTTTATATTAGATATTATTTGTTTTGGTATTTTCCCAGTCTTACAGTAATTAAATGAAATAATGACCACAGCATGACTGGATCCATTTAAAAATAATGAATAATATACTAGTTTCTATTTATTTCTCAAGCTCCCACCACAATATAAGCATGTCTATGCTTTGTTTCCTAGTATTCCTGACTATATTATACTTACAGGATGAACACATATGATGCAACCTTTTAAAACTCACTCCAGGCAAACTTCAAATCTGAGAAAATCTCTTACTCTGCTCTTTATGGATGATTTTCAGTCTACTCACAATTAAGATGCACTTAAGTTCTGTTTTGGGTTTGTGTGATGGAGTTTTGGAGCAGGGGAAGGGGCTACAAGGGTGGCTCCTGTGAGAAGCTGCTAGAAGCTCCCCCATCTCCAAGTCAGACCCACCTCTGGCCCAGGCCAACCCAATCATTGATGGTGGTAGTGCCTCTGGGACAACAGATTTAAGAAGGGGAACCAGTAGTGAGTAGTGGGATTGGAATGTGAGAGGAACCCCTCTGCAGATACCGAGGTCAGTGAGGAAGGAGGGGAGGAGGTGCGCCACAGGAGGGCATGCCCCTGCAGCCTGTGGTGGGAAAGCAGGCCGTCCCCCCCCCCCAGCCCATGGAGGGGAGCAGGGGACCAGATGCTTACCTGCAGCCCCGGGAGGAGCCCGTGCCAGTGCAGGTGGATGCCCCCAAAGATGGCCATGGCTCCATGGGAAAGCCTGCGCTGGAGCAGCCTGTGCCTGAAGATCTGCAGCCCGTGGAAAGGACACATGCTGGAGAAGTTCATGAAGGACTGTCTCCCATGGGAGCGACACCACTGTGGAGCAGGGGAGGAGTGAGGAGTCGTGTCCCTGAGGAGAAAGGAGTGGCAGAGACAACGTGTGACGAACTGACCACAACCCCCGTTTCCCATCCCTCTGTGCCAGCAGTGGAAGGAGGCAGAGAAAACTGGGAGTGGAGTTGAGCCCAGGAAGGAGGGAGGAGTGGGGGGAAGGTGTTCTAAGATTTAGTTTTACCTCCCATTATCCTGTTTTGATTTGATTTGTAACAAATTAAATAGATTTGGGTTTATTTCCCCAAGCTGAGTCTGGCTTTTTTCCATGACCATAATTGGTGAGTGAACCAATTCCCTGTCCTTGTGTCGACCCACAAGCTTTTTGTTATATTTTCTCCTCCCCATCCCACCGGGGGGGGGAGGAGGGAGCAGGCAGCCTCATGGTGCTTTGGTGCCGGCTGGGCTTAAACCAGAATAAATTTCATTTTAAAAACAGTAACAGGCGATATGCCAAAGTGCTCTTGATTTTTGAAATGGTTTGTTAGGTGGTATTTTCACTGAATTTCTTCACAAGTGAAGTAAATTACAAGTTTGAAATTTCTAATATATTTCAGTGGCTCAGCAGAGTTTGTAATGATTGATAATGGTAAAAAGTGCCATTAAGATTAAGAAGTCCCTGTCACAGAGACAGAACACAGTAGCATAGATTATTTTTATTGCTTCCTAGAAATTCAAGGAATACTTGAAAATATGCCTGCTAAGGTAAATCAGCCTGATTAAAAATACAGAAAAAGAGAGTCAAAGCCTGTGAGATAACAGAGTGCATGCTGTGGATGATAGCCCATTCATTAGATACTTTAAGGTAAAATACCTGTAGGCTTAAGTCTGTTCTTGTTGGAGAAAGCTCAGACTAGAGAAAAGAACTGAGGTAAAAACTCTTAGAAAACTTTTAAAATGTAACTTATTGATTGAGCAATTCGGACTACAACTCTGTTTTATTTTTACAGGCTTATATAAATAATACAGCAAGTTCCTCTTATGCATGATCAGCAGGTAGCAGTAGGTACCTGTAAAAATTTCCCCAGAGATCAATATTTGGATTTATTTTATGATATTTTGTAAACATAATACAACAGAGTTTTCTGCTCTCTTATTTCTCTCTCTTGAAGAGAAAATAGGCATTCCATGTAACCTCAAAGCAGAAATAAGCAATACTGATAACTCATGGGTTTTGTCAAAAAAAATTCCACTTGTGTGTACTAGAACAAAACGTGCATTAGAGAGAAGAGAGATGACTGCTTTAGCAGGTGTTTCTCAAGAAAAGACTGGCTTTTGGTGGAAGGTTGATAAAGATAGATGAGGAAATTCAAAAAAGCTGTTTCTTGTAGCAGACATTAATCAAGAGAATATCTATGCTTATACTGCCAGTTTTTGTATCTGGGCTGATATCCAGGACACAACATACACAGATGTGCAGGCTGACAGGCAGTTTTAGGCTTCAGTGACATCCCAGTCAAACACGTGAGGGAGAAGGTCTGCATCACTTTCTGTGAGCTATGTTTGCCCCACAGTGTAGGCATTGCCCTCGAGTTTATCAGATAGCAAGAAGTCACCCATTACAGGTGAGTATGGAGGCCAGGAGACTAGAGGGGAAGGAGAAAAATCACCCCAAAAGATTCTCCCTCTTGCATCTTCCTCTCTCCCAGTCACCATGTCTTTGTGTCAGATCTCCCACCAGGTAATTAAACTGAACAGATAAAATTGAAAAGAATTTTGGAAGAGACCATAGGGCTAGGATGTAAAGAGAATTTCACAGTTGTTGAATATATTGAATGAGCTCCTTGTTATTTTATTATGCTGTATCTTATAGCTTTATAATAACTTTTTGTTGTTTTATACTGTAGGCAGGAGAGAATATGGCTTTCCTTTGTGTCATTTACTGTTAGCCTGATAGTTTGTAATTTCTTTTATAGTCAGGGCTAGTAAATGCTATAAATTATATGTAACTATGGATTAGGGCTTAGGCCTCATCTTGCACTTTTCTATAACCTCACTGTAGGCAAAGAAACAAGCATAAATTTAGAATACAAACTGACAGAGAGAAATAGGGAGAGTCATGAAAATACCTTCATTCTAGTCTTTCACTTTACAGTCAGAGAAGAACAAAAGGACCATTAAAAAACCAAACCAACCAACCAAACAAAAAAACCCCACCCAAAATAATACATGGCATTGCATGAAGATCTTGATTCATAGGCCTGAATAAACTCTCCAGAAACAGAGGATGGTGTTTTAAAGGTTCCAAAACAAATAATAAAGTTCTACCAATTAAAAAAACATATGTTAAAACATATTTTTTTTTAAAAAGAATATGTAGTATATACTATATGATTTTGCTTTTTAGAATAAGAATTTACTACATTGTTTCATCTTTATATTTCAGTTCTAGTACCTATTGCAGTTTCTTTTTTACAAAGAATGACAAACATGATTACACACTTATTCATATTAGAATTTAATGGCAGGTAAAGTAAATGCCTAAATACATTAAAGGTTGGTGTTGACTATTTGACTTCCAGATGGCAGATCCTCAAACATGCTAAAGTAAAGAGGAATGAAGATGCCTCACATGTACAAGACTTCACCAATAATGACAGTTAAAAAGAGGCTATAAAATATATGCATAATGAACTATATAAATAAAGACTATGTAAAAACTGTACAAGTGAACAAATGTCAATTTGGACCAAAACCAAGAAGACAAACAGAAAGTTCATGATATAAGGAGACTGAGAGGAAGGTGGTGCTTAAATTTGCTAAAAAATCATGAACTGCAACAGAAGTAGAGTGTAATTCCAAAAGCAAAGTCAGTCATGAATAAGAGTCTGGAATCTGGTCTAGAAATAGAGTGCCTGCCCCTGGAGTTAGAACTTGCAGAAAAGAATTTTTTTATCTCTGTTATACTGCCTTTACCATTCAGTTATAGTTTAGATACAGCTAAATCTTCATCTGTTTCAAAACTTAATTTCATAAAGTTCATTTTAGATAGGATGCTAAATTTACCACTGAATCTACTGCTTTGAACTTTCTCTATTCTATTTGCCACTCCAGTCCTCGATGCAGTGCTTTAACTTCATTTTCTGTCATCTTCAAAAATAATTATCAATTTCCCTTTCATGTCTTGCCTTTTTTTAACTGTGAGTCTCATTTACAATATGGTCTTGCAAATATATGTATAACTAAAAAGTTGCATTTCCTTATCTTAAATTTTCCATGTCTTAATCTCTTTTTCTTGGCTATCGGTATCAGTTCACACTGTCATCTACACAGCATCAGAGAAAGCTGCTTCTTATAGTAGCAAAACTGTAATTTAAATTTGATCTACAAGATATTTTGGAGCAGATAGGTTTTATTGTGTGTCTCTTTGGCCTGAATCTGAATGAATCACTGAGTCATGCACCTACTGGGATGTTTTTAGTAATTGTTTGTTGATTTTCTTTTGGCCATTTGAAGTTGAAAGCACTTTTGATTTCTTTATTATACATTGGAGGAAGGTCATTGAT
This sequence comes from Haliaeetus leucocephalus, assembly GCF_000737465.1. Lineage (NCBI taxonomy): Eukaryota > Metazoa > Chordata > Aves > Accipitriformes > Accipitridae > Haliaeetus > Haliaeetus leucocephalus. The sequence goes on from NW_010972657.1 coordinate 591,933, forward strand.
TTGATTTGTGATAATGTTCAATTCTTCTGTTAATGTTTCTGTCAAACATAGTGTAAATGTCTGTTTTATTATGTGTGTAAGACTCCTTATAATTGACATTTAAATTGTAATCAGTGCATTTATCTAAAGTTGAAGGTTCTCAAGATGAAATAGTTTTATCCAGGGAAATAGAGAAGTATTTATAAAATGTGATAGTCTTAATCCTTATTTTAACAGTTTTAGAAACCGAGTAGACAAAATACATTTCAGCAAGATACTAACAGTGCAATATTTCGTCTGAGAATATGCAATGTTCAGTATTATTTTTTGCATGAGGCACAGAATGTCTATACTGATTGCTTTATGACAAAATACATAATCTGAAGAATATAAATCAGCTTTTTTCACCCCTGCTGTGGGAAATAGAAACCCTGGCACAACATTGCCCAAATCCTGCTCTGCTACATAGTTCTGCTGCACTTCCCCACATAAAAACACAGGTCAGTTCTTGAGAGGCCCATGTCACAGATACTGAATGCCTTTGGCTATCTCTGTCCTGTCAAAGGTAAATTCTACTATAAGATTTTCCTTCTAAGTCACCGCTACTTAATGTTGCAACAAAACAATAATGGACCCTCTACTGCTTCATAATATGATTCCTGGGTTTGTCCATGTTCAGTTTTGCAAAAAATGACAATGTGTTTCCTTCAAAATAGCATGCATATTAATGTATTGTTGATGAAAATATCCTGGTTTTTTACCTGCCAGCTGCCCAGCAGCTCATCTTTTTCTTTGAGTACTGCAGTGCCTGCTGTTTGATAGTGTACTGTCCACTCTGAGACATTAGCACAGCTGCCTCATTATGGCCTCTTCATACTAAAGCAATATTACCTTATTTACATTGCTCTTACAAACGTATGCTCCAGTCTGGGCCAGCTGTGCCAATCTGACAAATGTGAAGGGCATTGATTAGGATGGGTAGGGATTCTGATTTTATTTTGTTAGTGTCCCAAATGCTTCACAGCAGAAATGGTACTGCTAGTTGACAAAGCAAAATTAACAAGCTGTGGACTACCTCTATGATAACACACCTACTTTCACCCTAGATTCCTTGGAACCTTAAAGCTCAAGCAAACACAGTAGAAGAGGACTGTAGCCTTTCTTGTACCACTTATTATCTGGCTTTATCTTAGACCACCTATGGCATCATCTTCTGGTACACCAGTGCGCCACTACATTCACTGCTGAAACTGGGAAGACTCAGTTTCAGTGTGACACTTCCAGCAATTGCCAATGACAGTAACTGTAGCCAGAGTCTGCGCTCTGGAGATTATTTTCTAAAATAGATAGAAAACACTCCTTCTCCTGTTTTTAGAAAAGTATTTTTTGTCTCTAATCTATTTCACAGGCAGTCCTTTCTGTTTTCAAAAAAAACCCAGGTTTTGGGAAAGCCCAACTGTGTCTTAGCTGGAATGGAAAGTAGGAAACAAATTAGCACATCAATTTTGGAAACACCGGTGAGGTTTGCTCATGTAACTGTTTGAGAAGGTTGTTCTATTCCATAAGTGTGTATGTACATATGAACATTGTGGTTGCAGAAATTACTGACTCTGGGCATCCTCAACAGCTCGCCTGTACTAGTTTAGCTTAAACAGATGATCTCTTGTAGTTGCCTATTTAGACTGAAGTGGATAAGGCAGTGCTCACATGTTTAGGAATAAAATGAGCAGCTAGCCGAGTTGACAATTATGTTCCTTCTTGTGTAGTACAGCTGTAGCCAGAGGCTGCAAGCCCTCATGCCTTGTTATGAAGTAATTTCTGTGTCACAGTAATTCAAAAGAATCCCTGATGTTAAGTCACATTTTCACTGCCACAAAGGTTAGACTCAACCACATGAACATAAAGCAAAACAGGAGGGACTCTTTGACAGACTCCTTGCTCCCTAAGATAAAGAGCTTGCTCTCTAACTCCCTTTTTTAAATATTGTTTTTTAATAACTTTGTTTTTCTTCCCCAATCAGTGCACAAACTGTAAACTGAGCATATGACTCATACACTCCACAGCACACTCATGACACCTTTTCATGGTACATTACAATTATAATCTGTTGTCACATATATAGTGGAAACATAGAAAAATACTAATGAAAGCATCCAAAAAATATTTAGAAATATGGATAAATGCAAATCCATGCAAATGCAGCTGTCCTGAATTAACTTTTCCCCTCTGCTACCTAGAAGAAAGAGATTATTCTATGTGTGTCTGGTTGTCACCTCAGAAACTTAAGTGAAAGATTCCCTTTTAGAAAAGTTCCCAAACAAGTACTTTTGATGCTAAGAAATGCATTACTTTAGTGAGTAGCAAATGCTTTACAATGAAACTGGCAGCAAAGCTCTGGTCTAGAACTTGTCCTGATTATAAATATGAAATAAGTAACCAGTGCACCACATTTAGTTAAGGCAGGGATATGTGTCCAAATGGATTGATCCATGAACTGAAAAAAGGACTGGGAGACTGAATTATCACTATATGCAAGGTCATTGACCGCCTTTTTCTATTTCCCACAGATTTTTGGCACCCACTTGAAGGAATTCTGAAAAATGTGAGTAGTAGATGACTAGATGTGCCAGGCACCACAGACAAACAATAGAAATGTTAGAAAAAAAATGAAATACTGAAGGAATAAATTTTCCTCACATTAAACTGTATGTTGTAAAATATTGCACCATAACCATAGTAAAATTGACCAATGAAAGAAAACTAAGAACCATGCTTGTGCATGTCACATGATTTCATTCAATTGCATAAAAAGGCTGATAACTCTAATTTTGTAGAAAAAAGAATGTTATTTTTTCCCCACTTTAACAATTAAATCTGTGAAAGAAAGTAATTAAACCACTTAAAAAGGACCCCTATATACTTGTTTTTTGAAGCAAGTAAAGATTGGTGAAGAAAAAAGGTGAGAAATAGAATCAAAGATGGTTCAGCTCTTGCTTAAGTAATCTAATCTCTCTAAGCAGATCTAAAACACTTGCTGCCATAACATCAAAGCAAAGTGCACCCTAGAATGACCAAAGTCTAGAACTGTAACAGGAAAAGACTTTACATATGTGTGCAGGAAAGGTAGTAATGTTCTGCTAATTCAGGAACCTTTAAATGAATTTGTGGTAAAGAGATAGGTGATGTAAAATTATATACAAGTGTCATATAATAAATATGCACTATCATTAATCTTATTTAGGACTCTTAATATGAACCTACACTGAGCTTTTAGCTATTTATAAAAACATGCACTAACACAAGTAGTTATGGGAAGACTGACAAGTTTCATGAGTGAACCCTTGCTAGTCAGTGAGATTGTGGAGGCTGTCTCTTTTTAAAACAAATTGCCACTGCATCCATTTAAATCATGCATCTAAAACTATAATGAGAATGATGCATGAGATTTATATAGTATTCTTTATTCACAGGTCTCAGACCTTTGGATGAACTAATTTAACAACTGAAGATGGATTTCTCATCAAGAGATGAATGGAACATAACCTTTTGCCAGGTTTCCGATGCAAAACAGCTGGTTTAGAGAAAATTTGCAGATATAGATAGGTACAATTTAGGAACTCTAGTTTCATGGGTTTAATTTCATAGGCTAGAAAAGCTTGAAGCCTTATCACAAGTTCTTTGTGAGTTTAGAGCCATTATAATGTACACCAACTAAATGTGAAAATCAGATTCCAGAATTAGGCAAAACAAAATTTAAGCCATTCTTCACAATTCGTGATTAATGCCATTATTTTAGAGCTCCTGTGTTGCTGGGAGGTAAACATGTGGCGGAAGCATAAGTCTCCTTTCCTCTTCTCTTGATGATAATGCTGTACTTAAAATTTAGCTGTAAAAGCAGTTTTGTTTTCCTATCAGAATTCAACTGCATCTCCCAAATCATCTGGTTTATCTCCTCTATGATCACTGGCAAAGGGAAAACAACTCGAAGCCAACAACAAAAGTAGCTCTAACCATACATTTTTTAATCAAAGCAAAGTGATTCCTCTCCCATTGCACCACCTAACACATCTTGTTGCTATTTTGTACAGCAATAACAGTGAATCAGGAGCTTCTTTGACCAGTAATGTGTGTCAGCGTGTGGGACACCATGAGGTCTGCTCACACTTGCACCTCAAGAACAGACCCATTTGTAGGTAAGAGAGGGATAACCTGCTACCACACAAGCAACAATCACCTTTCAGCAGTGAATACTGGCTTTAAACAGCTGGGACGAGTGGTTGTCCTTGAGTTAGGAGAGCTCCTCAAAACACCCTTGTTAAACTAAAATTAGTAAATTATATTTTGCATTCCATGAAAACAGAGAACCATGCAAACTCAGTTACAGTGAATCATTGGCCAAGTAGCTATTACACACTTTGTGTGTGTGCGTGTGTGTGAAAGGTTGTTTCCAGACATCTGTAGGAAGCTATTGAGTGTTATTCACAGCATTTTTGAAATCTGGATCAGAATGAATGTCTGCGGATGCCTTTGATAACAGACAGGAAACTCCCATTCATCACCCAGCCAGCTGCTGTTGTTACCAGCTCATTTGCTGCTTCCTCTCTCCCCTTCAGGAGACAGCTTCTTGGGAGCACGGTGTGCCACTAGTCTGTATGAGGAACAATAGATTGAAATAGAGCAAAAGACCATCTAAGCATAAAGTTGGTTTTGTTGTTTGATTAATTAAAAATGAGAGGGGAAAAATGTTAGAAATCGTACTGTATTTTATTGTGCATCATTTCTGCCAAACACTTCTGCCACTGTTACAGCTACTAGTGCAAGCACTGCTCCCACCATTCCTCTTGAGCGTGGCACAGGAATGGAAGCAGCAGAAGTCAACAGCTTCTGTGGGGAAAGGGCACGTGTTAATCTTACCCTTACAAAATCCTTTTGAAATAAATAATAATAATAAAAATAATTTTTTTTTAAAAAAGGAACACTTGTCATCTCCAGGACTGAAGAAAGCATCTAATTTCTTCCATTGCTAATTTTTAAGAAGAAAACTTGAGAAGGAATGAAAACATAATTAAAAACAAGGTGACATTTTCACTTAGGCAGGTAAATAGAAAACAACAAAAATACCCCCCTTTATGTGATTACCTTTGATATTGAAAAGCCGGTTAAAGAAACTCTCTAAGACTCGTTTTGGAGTTTTAGAAAGCAGGCATTCTTTATTGCAGCACTGGATGCACGGGGGATAGTTCCACCTAGCGTGCATACCACAGCTTTAGCACAAAGAGGTTATATAGAATAACTAATTGCATATTAATCAGATTAATATGCATATACATAAAAATAATTGCAACTTATTATCATAGTACTACCTACATCCAATCATGCACAATGAAGGATCCATTTGGGTTGAAGGGCTGCTTTTGTGACCACCGACCCATTTGAAGTTCTTGCTGGCTGTCCTCGAAGTCTTTATTCTTGTCCTTGTTCTTTGATCTTGAAGCTTAACGCAGCTTCAATCACATGTGGTCAGTTTCAACATTGTTCTCATCTAGCTTACAGGAACATCTAGTCATAAGAGCAAAGAACTGCAAAACTTATGAGTAACTAACTCTACTAGTAATTGCTTGCCTATACTTTTGTCTATTGTTTCAATCATAGTGTTAGTATAAGATTTCTAATAGCTATTTACCAAATCTCACTTTTACAGTCACCTAGCAGCAAACCAGTTTCCACAGCTGGTACAAAATATTAAAACCATCAAAATATTTAGACATACCATACAGAATGTATGGAAATATGCTATCACCTTTGTCTCACTAAATTGCAGGAAGGTACTTCACTGAGATCACTTACAGCTAAAGACTAAACAAGTGAGAATGAGCAGTCACAATGCACTCTTCCCACTCAGAGCATTCCCACATTAAATAATGATTTCATTTAAACATTCTGACAAGATGGTTTTCAATATGTTGACTGATTACTGTGATAAAAATGTAATTAGGCAAAGTATCTCTTTGTGACTAGTAACCTGGCTGTTTTCTTACATGTGCATTGCTGTAAGAAAAGAAAAACAAATTGTAGTACCACAGACATACACCTTCCTCATAGTTCTGGAATACAAATTATTTCCAAGAATCAGAACTTAAAAATTAATCTATAGATTGTTTTGCTACAAAAATTGCTGGCAGTGAATATACTGATGGAGCAGACTGTGCCAGGATAACTTCTTTAAAAGCTTACACTGGTTTTCTTCTTATTTAAGGCAAGATCCCTGTCACTGAACTCAAGATAATTAAAAGATACACACCTGGTTTAAAACAGTCAACTAAGTATCCGTATAATCAATGGAGAAGCAAAGGGGAGAGTTGTCCCTTGTCTAAGACAAGTGTCCAAGACAGTTTGGATTAATTGGCTTCAAGAAAAGTCTAATCCTCATTGTGGCCTAGAGAGAGAAATGAGGTGATTAACTTAAAAAAGACCATAGCCAATGTTTGGGCAGCTTTGATAGTTAATGGCTTTTAAGGAGTGGCAGGGGAAAAAACTACATATTTGTGCCTGACACATAAATGATCTGTGTTATGGATATGTGGCTTAGACCGGTATTGATGGAAGCAGCATGAATTCTTGGAGGTATAACGTTGTTTCACGTTGACCGATACATCCTAAAGGCAAGCTGAAGGAGAATGAAATTGGTTTGGGGATAGGTTGTTCCAATACCAACAGGCATTAGTCATTTAGGCAGATGAAGGCGACTAGAATGTGGCACTGTCCAATATTTAAAAACAACCTGAAATTGTCTGTATGCATATATGACAGGACAAACACCTCCTTGGAGCAAAGAAGGATAAGCTTGTGTCTTCTTAGCACAGTAATGCATGGCAATTTAATCCTAGGAAAGTCATTTAGATGAATGCAGTGAAAGAAAAGGGACAAACTGTTATCCCTACCATTTTTCAGAGGCAGTAAAGAAAATCATGTCATGCAGAGTGAATATTTCTAATGATTTATGGATTTCCAAAGTCAAATTACAGTGCTGGCCTACACTTCTGTTTTCTCTTGTTAAAATGTTGCTATGGTTAGTTACCAAATGCATAGATGTGAACAAACTTAGAAAGCCATGAGGTAATTGCACAAGAGTATTACACAGTATCAGAATTTCCATGCTATAAAAATTGAGATCAACACTAATTATTTATGGTTCATTTTGTAGAACTATCCAGTGGCTCATTTTAAGGTAGTGGTGGACAGCACAACAGCATTTTGTAACACTTGACTTAAAAGAATTCTAGCTTGACTTAATATTCAAGTTTCTTCTTCAGCTTTGCCAATGTCAGTGGTGTTAGAGTTTGCTTCTGTCCCCATTGCTAAATATCGCAATTGCCATCTGCACTTCAAAATCACAAACTATTTCTCACAACTTTCTTTATGCCAAAATCTCCATTTCCCCATTCAACCAGCTACAGAAATATCTGATGCCTCAAAGTAAGTGTTTTGATGTTAAAAACGCTGTTGAGTAGAGCTGAACAAGGGATATTTCTAATGCTGAGTACAGTTCAGTGCGGCAGTAATTCAGAGATCACTGGAAGAGCACTAGCAAAGAATCAAGCCCATCACAGCTTAGTGGTATCTTTTTCTTTTTAATAAGTTCATTGCATTTGGAAATAACATGGCATGCATCGACCAAGTCTTGACACATTAACCAGGAGGTGTTACAGTCCTGTGTATGCCTTGTGTTTCTTGACATAACATTTGAATAGTGAGATGCAATATGCTGTCAGAAATTTTTCTGTCATCCTGGGGTATACTAGTTTTGTGTAATTACACCAAAGTATTTCTGACTTTTTGAAATTTCTGGGTTTATATCACTGTCTGGCACTTTATAGATCCACACACATATACATGTATATGTGTATGTGTGTAAAAAGCTGTGATAGATGCTTGAAACATAATGTCTACTATTTAAAAATTTTGAATTTAGAATGCAGGCAAAATTCCTGTTATTAGCTGTGGTGCTTTAATCTTGGCAGGCTGCCAGGTGGCCACCAGGCCACTATCTCAGTCCTCCTCCTCAGCAGGACTGGAGGAGAAACCACAATGAAAAAGCTCATGGGTAAGATAAGGAGAGGGAGAGTACTCACCAATCACTGTCACAGGCAAAACAGACTTGACTTGGGGAAATTAATTTAATGCCAACTGAAAACAGAGTAGGATAGTTAGAAACAAAACCAAAACTAATCCCACCTTTTCCTCAAATCCCCCCTTCTTACCAGGTCTACCTCCTCCTATCCCCCCCAAGTGGCACAGGGGGATGGGGAATGGAGGTGTGGTGGTGCATTTCTTTCCCCCTCTCCAGGCTGATTTACAAAATCGGGAAGGCTTGCTAGGCCTTAGCGTAAGTGGAATGAGTCGGGCAGTTAAGTGACCCTTGACCGTGCCAGGAACTGTTACACAGCTAAGACAGGGACTTATGCTGTGTGTCTCAAGGACTCCTGCTGCCCGGCAAAGGCAAGGCGATGGGAGTAGAGATAGCCAGTTCTCATAAAAACCTACAGCCAATTCTTTCTCATAACAACCTTTAGACATTACAGTCCTCTCCTAACACTCTTGGAGCATCCCATATCTATGTTTTAAGTTATTTTCACCCTGCCTCAGAGCTTTCCTTATCTGCACGTGAAACAGTACCAGTGCAGCTGGGATTCCAGCAATTTGTTGATGATGAAAGCCAATCTTCTCCTGAACCTATAAACAGCAGTACTAAGTGAGGCCCTTTGAGGTCTCCTGGACTGCAGCGGGCTGTGACTAGCATCTCCTTCTGAGTGGGACGCCTCTCAGAGCTTACAAACTTTCTGTTTGTGAAAATCGGAGGACTGTCACCAAAAGCTGACATGACCTGGGCTGATACTCTGTGGTCCTTGAGGCTCGACCCTTTGCCCGTTGAGAGACGCTGAAGCATTCAAAGTGAACCTTTTCACAGACCTTGAGGGGAATTTTTAACAGGTATACCTCTTTTTCTCTCTTTTACTCTTACACGTATATCTCTTAGTGTCTTTCAGAATGCATGTGTACTAACCTGAAAAGTCTGTAATACATATATTATAGCAAGTATATTATAAGTTATTACTTTCAAATTTATACTTAAATTACTGTCGTAAACTTTATTCAACAGTGAATGAATTTTAGGCTGCTATTATACTCGTAATCCCTTTAGATATAAACCATTGACCAAGTCTGAGACTAGGAGTCGATCCAGCTGCACCTAGACTCTGACAGGAGTTTAGAAAGCAACGGGTCTTCTCTGAACCTTGTGACTCAATGGGAGGGTCTCCCCTACTTCTACACATTCCTGATCTTTGCACAAATCACAAGAAATTAATTCTAACTTAATTTTTCTTTGTAATGTTCATCTTTTTAACTTACTATGTTTCGGTCTCTGTATACATAAGTTTAGTCTGATTCTAATTTAGTTTTCCTGTGTGCATTTCATCCATGTGCTAAGTAATAGAGTGAACACTGCCACCGAATTCTGTGAAGTCACACTTTTATATAAACTTCTATTAAATCATTTTTCTATTGCTAATATAATTGCAGGTGATTCTTTAAAGGAACCTTCTTGTCTCTCTCATTCCCCACAGTGACAGGAGGTTACAGTCAGTAACTCCTCTCTAGCAGCTGCTGCATAGTGGGTTTTACGCTTGCTTAAATATATTACCACAGAGGAGTCACCAGCATCACTGATGGCTTCAGCTTTGGCCAGCTGTGGATCCATCTTGGATCTGGCTCCAACTGGCTTTTTCTGATGTGGGGGAGCCCCTAGTGCCTTCTCACAGAAGCCAGCCCTGCAGCCCCCCACTACCAAAACCTTGTCATGTAAACCCAATAAACTAGCTCTGCCAGATTTAATTATTTTGACCTGGAGAAAGTAACTGTTAGAAGAAAAAAAGTTTAGTCATTGAAATTATCCATTCAGCCTTCAATTTCTTCACTAAAATAGCAAACGAGTACATGGCTGAACTTTTTGGTAGCCGGAATATAGCATATAAAATAAACCATCACATTGTCATCAAACAGTAATGAAGTTCAGGTCTTACCAAGATTAAATGGGTTTATATCACACAATAAATACTGTACATCTAGTCTCCTAGCCAAAAATGAATGCTGTGTATGTGAATATTTAGCCACTCTGAAATTCAAACATCTTCATTTTATTAGTCAAGAAATTTACCTTGGGCAGGACCATGACTTAAGCAAGACATAATAAATAAAACATCTTATCTTAGGTAATCTTAAATATAACATCTCATCTATCTTCTGAGATATTTTAGTGTTATTGCATCTTTTTTTTAATGGTAATTGATTTGGGTAGTAATTTTTAAACAAGCTCTGCCCAAATATTGTAGAAAAATCAGGCCATCCTAGTGAAATTTGTACTGTACTTACCTGTCCCGGTAAATTCATTTGAGACAAGTTTTTTGCTTTATCATTACATATGAGTATTTATCATCCTTAGTGTAAAAATCTTTGAGGAAAAAGGAGAACAAAACAGTTCTTAATCTAGATTTAATCAACTGTACTAAGGAGCAAATTGTAGCAGTTTTGGTTCACAAATACTGAGAAGCAATGAGGAATCATTTTGAAAAAAAATTGTTCTTTCATTTTTATGAACTAAGGTGCTTATCAACACTTCAGGGACTTTAGGAATGAATTTTTACGGTCATCTGCATGAGTACAATTCTGAAGAGAACTCTGATAATACTTGTAAAAGCCCTAAATACATTCAGAGCATGTAAGCTGACCAGACACCTAGGGAGAGCACCACAAGACAGAAGGGTCTGGATAATAGCATCAGATAATGGTACAGTATTTATATGGTGATCTTTCCATTCTCTTCCTACTATGCAGAAAGAGATTGTTCTCCTGTGGCTTCAATGATAGACTAGCAGTGCCTCTGCAATCAAGTGCTTTTATTTAAACAGACTCTCCTCTCCTAAGCTTTGCTGAATGTGTCTGAATTTCACACTGTTGTAGAGAGCCAGTACAAAGAATATCTACCCTTTACTAACACACCTCTTGAAGACCTTTGGCCTAAAGGAGTCTGCAATGGATCCTGCATGAATCTCTCTATAAAGATTTTGTTTAAGTTCAAAAAAGCAATGACCAAAAAGAAAAAGGCAAAGTACCTGCCAAGTCACACTCTGAAAATTTAGGTCTTCAGGCAAAGCACTTCCTTATCTTTAGTTTGAATGATTCCAATCAATGTTAATTATACTTCAAACATGTTGGTGAATTAGTGTCTTAATGCAGTATTCTGCTGCCCATGTAGAGCTTATTAGAGAGCAACAGAATGAAATGACAGAAAATTACAAAAATAGGTAAATTACTGTTGTTTGGCTTGCTGCCAAAGTCACCTTAGCTACTTTGATGTGGTTTCAGTTTAAGTGGATTGACAACTTCCACTGTTTTCTTAATGGACTGCATTATAAAAGTTTGTTATGTGTCAAGTCACCGCACTCATACTGGAAGATATAACAATACTACACAGGGAGAAATGCCTTGAGGTCTTTCAAGATCAGACCAGTTGACCATGCAGCAAATTCATGGCCAGTATCTGCTCTCTGTGAGGCGTATCCTATCAGGTAAGCCTGTCCAAGATGCCTTGAAACAGCTTGAGAGATGGCCCTGTAGACAGTCTGTGTATGGGGGCAGGCAGATTGCACACAGCCTGATGTGATTTCAGCTGCTCTCATGCCTGTCCATCAGCTGTTGGACATCCATGTGTTGACATGGATGAAGAGATCAGTAGTCAGGCTGAAAATAATAAATGCTTCAAAGTAAAAACTACAAGAAATATGAGAGCAAGAAGCAGCTGTATGTACGTTATTGCTTTTTTAATATAAATGGCATAAATGACAAAATACTAACCCCCAAATCTATTGTCAAGTTGTAAAACTCATTTAAAATGCATTCAATATAATGGCTAAGGGTATGTTTTACATCAGCTTTATACTATCCTATCCTTAAAAAGTACAGATGCAACTGACATAGTCGTGGTGTCAAGTCAAAGAAATTGCAGCTGTGAACGTTGTCAGTTGTGGATTGTATGTGTTTGAAGTAAGTATCAGTTGATTTATCTTTTGACGACTTTTCCTGGACCTTATTGGACCATGGGGACATTATCAAAGGCTCTTTTCTAGATATAGCTTTAGTCATTTAAGAAATCATCATCCCCGGCAGGTTACTACTATTCCTAGTTAGACATTTCTACCACCACAGTTGAAACGTCATAAAGTTTGTGCAAAATACGTCACCTCTGTTTAAACTGCCAACAGCTAGAGCTACTAAATATACAACTGCTCCCTGAGCATTACCCCCCTGCCACTGAATACCAGTGGTTCATAGAAAAGGTTCTTGTTTGTGCAGCATCACCCACTTCTTTTCAAAATCATTTGGGTGTACTCTTTGCTGTGTAAAAAACTGGCTGGATAGTGGAGCCCAAAGAGTTGTGGTGAATGGAGTTAAATCCAGTTGGTGACCGGTCACAAGTGGTGTTTCCCAGGGCTCCATATTGGGGCCAGTTCTGTTTAATATCTTTATCAATCATCTGGATGAGGGGATCAAGTGCACCCACAGTAAGTTTGCAGACGACACCAAGCTGTGCAGGAGCGTTGATCTGCTTAAGGGCTGGAAGGCTCTGCAGAAGGATCTGGACAGGCTGGATCAATGTGATGACGCCAGTGGTACGATGTTCAACAATACTAAGTGTCAGGTCCTACACTTGGGTCACAACAACCCCATGCAACACTACAGGCTTGGGGAAGAGTGGCTGGAAAGCTGCCCAGCAGAAAAGAACCTGGGGGTGTTGGTCAGCAGCCAGCTGAATGTAAGCCGGCAGTGTGCCCAGCTGGGTAAGGCGGCCAACAGCATCCTGGCCTGTATCAGAAATAGTGTGGCCAGCAGTGCTAGGGAAGCAATTGCCCCTCTGTACTGGGCACTGGTGAGGCCGCACCTCAAATATTGTGTTCAGTTTTGGGCCCCTCACTACAAGAAAGACATTGAGGTGCTGGAGCACATCCAAAAAAGGTCAATGAAGCTGGTGAAGGGTCTAGAGCACAAGTCTTAGGAGGAGCAGCTGAGGGAGCTGGGGCTGTTTGGTCTGGAGAAGAGGAGGCTGAGGGGAGACCTTATCACTCTCTACAACTACCTGAAAGGAGGTTGTAGCAAGGTGGGTGTCAGTCTCTTCTCCCAAGTTACAAGTGATAAGATGAGAGGAAATTGCTTCAGGTTGCGCCAGGGGAGGTTTAGATTGGATATTAGGAAAAACTTCATCATTGAAAGGGTCGTCAAGCTTTGGAACAGGCTGCCCAGGGAAGTGGTTGAGTCACCATCCCTGGAGGTATTGAAAAGACGTGTAGATGTGGCTCTTGGGGACATGGTTTAGTGGTGGACTTGGCAGTGCTAGGTTAACAATTGGACTCAGTGATCTTACAGGTCTTTTACAACCTAAACGATTCTATGATTGTATGATTAATGGAAACCATTCTGAAACAAGGGGCTCAGCAGCTGCAAAGCCCAAGGGGACAGAATGAAGCACAGCCTTCTTTCTTCAAAAGCAGCACCTCGGTGCAGAAAGGTATTTCAAGTTCTCCAAGCCAGTAAAAAAAGTGCACAAAAAGGGATATGACTTTTAGTTCTATTCCTAGTGGGTTTTATTTTACACTGTTTTCATTGGGTGAAACACTTCAGCATGACTCAGAGCTCCTTAGGTCAGTACTAGAATTTGCAGTAAAGTTCCCTTTTCATTCTTTATTTGCTTCCCCTTTGTCATGTACATTTCCAGGAGCATGGCAGATTCAACAATGCACACACAGAGTACACACACACACATATCCAATGTAAACTGGGATTAAGGTTCTGTCTGGGAGAATAGACTGAATCATATCATCCTCAGTCAGTACTGAGTAATGCTAAATGAGGAAAAAAAAAAAGTCAAAGTAAGTTTTCCTGTGCCTTAAGTTGCCCATCAATTGTAGTAGCAGTCATAATATTATTAATATTGCACATTTTAAAGAATGTTGAGATGTCATTGCGTAATAATTAATGTATTTGTGGCAAATAGATGGACTCTTACAGGTATCCCACAGATTTTGAAAACTGGCAAACAGTATTTTCAATAAGCAACTGCCCTGTTCTCTGCCCTCACCCTTGTTCTGGGTTCTGGTTACCTTCTAGGTAGCGATTACTAGCTATTGTACAAAGAGGAAGTATAACCACCTTGTCTGTTCTAGTGATGTGTGGCAAGAGCATGCCCCGAGACTGCTGACTAGGTCAGCTCTTGCAGGGGATGTGGACTGAAGAATACTTGGTTTATGGGTTCTGACTCAGATTTACAGCAAGTGCCTTAGCCCTGACAATACAGGTGGAGCTACAAACATATTAATAGCACAGTTTTAGTTATTTCTGGAGCAATGAACAGAAAGAGCCAAGGTGTCCATGGGATCTGGGCAGCTTCACAGTTAGATGGCATATGAAGAGCAGGATCAGAAGTTTACATATGAGTATTTTTCCTAAATCCCTTTTTAGATAAATAGTATTTCCTTATAGACATAGGTATTTTTTGAAAGCTTTGCTTTATTGTGTTTTTTGAAAAAATCCTAAACAGCTAGGATGCTTACTCAGTGACATGGTTTCTGGTAAGGCAAACAAACAATTGAAAGAATAAAATGAGTATTTTTTGCTTCTTAACCTAAGCCTAAAATAGAGGTTTTTCTAGGATTTTTTTTTTTCCAAGTGCATACACATACAAAAGAGTACAGTATCCCAGGACACTATTCATGTGGAATGCTACCAAATAACAATAAAACTTTTTAAAAGATAAAGAAGCATAAAAGAATATTTTAATGATCTTTTCAGTGAAATGTTATGAAGTTAGAAGCCTCAGCTCATATAAAACCCACATATTTTCTGGCATTTCTATCAGAGAGTTTCTGATTTACTGTTGTTGAAGTTTTCTTACCTGACATGTCAAATGAGCTTTGACCCTGACACATGGAAAGATAATGCTAAATATATACTTTCAAAAATCAATGTATCCAAACATCGTAAACAATCTTCATAGAGCTGCAAAGGTTATTAATGAAAGCTACATGGAGAGATTAAAGGAATATTTTCTGTGCATTGTTCTTTAGACTTCTCTTTAGTAACTGGAGCTGTATTATTTCAATGCTACAGGATCAGATCCACATTGGGCCTAAACTGGCACAGTGCTACTAACGCCAGCAAAGATAAGCACATTTATTTATACTTCTTGAGACTCTGGTCAGCTACTGTTTATACACTGATTTCCAGGGACAGGATTTTATCTCCTTCCCATTCCTCTGATGCACAGCATTGTGGTACATACATAGGAGTGTGATCTCTTATGAAGACGACCTTTTCTCTAGCTTTATTAGTCTTTCTCAGGAATGTATAGCTGGAGAGAAGAAATGCTTTTCTTCAGTCACAGATACATAAGTCTTTGAAATTTAGTCTTTAGAGAAAGCCCTTTTTGTATTGTACAGAGTCACACTGTGAGCAACAAAGTCCATAAATAAAAGAGTGCCACACAGCTCACAGGTTATCTGTTTAACAACGACAGCTTTGTTCTTCTTTCTAGTTTAACACATTACAGTATGCTAAGGTTCTGCGATTTAATCATTCTTAACAATTGACTAAAACGATTCCCACTGAGATTTGAAAAGCAAGAGCAACCAGAACACAGATCTAAATCAATGTGTGCCCTGCAAGTGGGTTGAAAATTAGAAAAAGTTGGATCCTTTATTTTATTATCTGAAAAAAAATTTAAAGTGGTAGGAAGTTTTTTAATTATATAGGTATGCTTAAGTGTCTAACTTCTAGATGTTTCCTGGAATACATTTACAAAATAAAGGTCTAAAGTCTTGGTTCTACTGGCAGCAGTGAGATTTTAGGCATTGAGTTGAGTTAGATTAGATTATCCCTCATGGAAACTTTAAAATGAAAGGAAAAAAAATCCTTGGATTTATTTTAACTGAGCAAGATAAGGTTCTTCATTGGGTTTATTGAATGCTTTGGTTTACTACACACTTCAGTTATATGATTATTAAGTTAATTTATCAGCAAAATTAAATAATTGTAAGAAAAATTATTAATTCTCTGTATATCCCTTCATCAAGCTGTAAAATTTAATTTGAATGTATGTTTTTACTTCTAACTCAAATGTCTAGCAGGTGTTAAGCATTTATTTACACAAAGGAACTCTTTTAATAGTTCTAAACACTTCACTGATTCCTATCCCCAAAACATGGTTTTCTGTGGAAGCAAGTTACTGAAAGAAACAACTGTTGGAGGGCTGCGATCACTTACTGTTGACAGACGAAACAGTGAAGTTTTAAAACAGCAAAGGAGCTATTGCCAATCATTCAGCAGCTCAAGACAAGCAGAACTAAAAGCTTTGAAAGGCAGTAGGGAAATTTGTCAGTTCTCTTGCCTTGTCTATGAGATTTCTTTAGCAGATCCCTCTTTGACACTTGCTTTCTAGAGTAGCATTTATTCCTAAAGGGTGACTGCTGCATCTCTTCAGTTCTTGGACCCCGTATCAAAGACATGGATGAGTGACTATTGCTTTTGGCAACAGAAAAGCTACAGCATAATATAAAACAAACAAGTATTTGGTCAAAGGATGACCCTCCCTCCTGCTGTTGCTGTTCCTGACATGAGGGTGAGGAGGTCCTGCAGCCCAGCGCAAGGAATTCAGTGAATTGGGCAAGTACCGACTTCATAGTTTAAGAGGTGTGAGCCTAGTTGCCCTGAGTGCGGACGGAGTGGATGTTCAAAAATTGCACAGGGAGGAACACTGTCTTGAAAAACATCACTGGCAACATCTGTTAGAGAACTGGAGCAATTTCTGTAAAAGAATGATTTTTCTTTTAAAAAAGTTGTCAATGACATTTCACTTTACACTTTTATATATTTTTTACGGTATTTTTCAATATTACTGTGGCATGTCAAAATCACAGAATGATAAACTTGTTTGCTTTCAGGATGTCAAATTCTTTCATTATTAAAAAAAGGAGGAGAAGGTCTGAGAATGTGAGATGTTTGGAAGAGTAGTAAATTACAGATTCCTTTATTTTTAACACAGAAATAAAATATAGTGTTTAGTCCAACCTATTATTTCATGTTATAATATACTCTTAATGACTTATGTCATGAAGGATGTATAAAAGACTCAGAGTAACACAAGAAAAGAAGCAAAATGAAATATTCTTTTTAATACAGTATTTGTAATTCTTATGCAAGAAATTATCACAATTCTATATGTCTATCTTATTTTTCTTTGAATTCATGAGGATATAGGAGAGTTGAATTTGTTCTAATCAGAATAGAAATCTCATAGGAAAAAGACAATTCAGCTAGGAACAGAGCAATCTGCATTTTTAATATCTCTAACTTGAACTTCTATAACTCTACAAAGTACTAAAATCTCAATATTGCTGTAACTATTTCACTAGAGAACTATGCAAGGCAATGTATGCCTCAAGATACTGAAACCTATTTTGTCATGAAGTTCAATAAAACTGAGTTTCTCTTGTGTGTTCAGTTGGAGATATGAGTTTTACTTACAAAACAAGTGTTCTATATCAGTTTTTGATCATTTATAAAAGCAAATGAAGGTGCTTCATCGGCTTTAATACATTTTGCACAAGAATTTAAGCAGTTGTGATTCACTAAGGGGATATATAGACAGGAGTATAAGCCTTCTGCTCTGTTCATGTCACTTCAAAGAAGACATAGGCCAACTAAAAAGAATCCAAGTGAGTGTAATCAGAAAAGTCAGAGATTTGCAAAATATGACCTATAAAGAAAAATGAATGAATAGTGATTTGTTAGTCTAAAGAGAGAGTAAAGAAGAAGATAATAATCTTCATATACATAAAAGGCTGTTGGAAGAGGGGAAGAATAATCTATTTTCTATATTCATGGAGAACAGAAGCAAAATGAGATTATGTAGGATCTGCAAAGTTAGACTTAGTGAAATTTTTCAATGGTAAGGTCAGTGAGGCCCTAGAGAACTTGGCTGAAGGCATTTATGGGCTTTCAATCAACAGAGGCCCTTCGAGGACAACGGATGCCCAGAATAATATAGTTACTGAGGAGCTGCTCTACAGAAATTGGGGATGGTTTCCTTTGGTCTCCTTGAAATAGGGATATGATGTGCATAATGAAAAGAGAGAGGATGATTTTGCTGTGCAATAAACATGAGAAACCACAAAAATCTCTAAAATTATATAAAGTGTTTGACTAAGTAAAACCAGATACAGATAGAACCAGAGATCTTAATTTCCACTTGTTAAGTATACGAAGGGATCGATCTCATATTTGTTACCCAAACAAATCCAACAGAATATTATGAACGCGCAAAAGGACTCTGCAGTAAAAAAACCTCTTCATTATGGTCAGTATAATGCATGACTTGGAGCTTAGTTTGCATGCTTGCCAATGTTTTCTTGTTCCTTTTAATTAATACATCACCAAACTGTTGCATTTTGGCCTCTATTGTCTGAATAAGGGCCTTTTCAACATAAAAGTATAAGAAGTAGGATGCAAATCAATGCAAATGATTCTAACATACTTACAAATACTTTTTAAATACCAAATAAAAGTTATTTTACTTTTTAAAATTAAATAGATACTGCTTACATACAGGTGATTTATTCTCATGATCTTTTCAAAACTGAATGGTTCCATTTACAGACCTCAGGGATATGAATGCAAATTGAAGAGGAAGGAAAAGCAGTGGGTAGGTAACTGTGGTGATGGTTCATTTCTGCTGACACTAGGGTTAGTGAGACATCAATTGTGGGTAAATTGTACTTGACATTATTGATGAAACAGGGAATATGACAAAAAATTCCAATATCTCTTTCATTTATTTAATAGATTCATGGACTTTTCAGGCCGGGGGGGGGGCCTTTATGATCACATTGTCTGACTGCTTCTATTACATAGGCCATACACTTCCTTGAGTTAACTTCTGTGGCTGAACTGGAATATAAATTGTTCTAATATTTTAAAACGTGAATTATTTCTATTTGGACTATGTCTGTCTACAACTTCCATATGTTATAATTAATTATGCAATTTCCTGCTAGATTTGAGAATCCTTTCAATAAATTTTTATTCCTTATGTGATTTCCTATCAACTGCAATCAAATCACACCTAACAAGTGGGACAATAATGTTGGCTTTTGCTGTGGAATCTTTACATAGGGGCAAATTTTACATCACTATCGAGCTTTTCTACTTTTCTCTACTAACTTTATGGCTCAGTTTTGAGGACAAATTCTGAGAGAAAATGACACAGAACTAAAGCAAACAAACAAATTAGGAAAACACTATTTTAAAGTGGAAACAAAGTAATGAAGCAGAGACTAAGAGTAAACTATGCAAACTGTCAAATTAACAACACATTGACTAGTCTAAAATGCCTATTGATTTCACCAGTCAGTCAGTTACAGGAAGCTACTCTTAAAATATTGTATTCTCACTGTGGAGACGTTCCATCCCCACATATGCTGTTGGAAGGACAGCATGCTTGACAACACTGACTGACAAAATTTTCTTAATGTTTAGATGACACTGGGGAAAAGCTACCAAGTATCTGCCCAGAAACAACACCCAATGATTAGCCAGATTGATCCCATCTCGCTGGGACAATCCAGAGAACCAGGAAGAGCATGAAGGGATGCACAGGGATGCCCCAGGACAGAGTAGCAGCAGCAGCACCTAAAAGCATTGGATTTGTGCAGGTAGCTCTTGTGGGACAACAGACCTCCAAAAAGCCCCACAAGAATCCCACAGCTCTGTTGGATCCTTGAGTAGCCTGCTGGGCCAAACAGTGGGCAATGGTACAGGAGAAAAGTGAGGAATCCCATACCTGGGAGAGACAATATGTGTAGGTGTGTGTTTGGGGATGGCTGCACATACATCAGTGAACCTTTGCACTGCTCTGTGATCCTGCTATACCTCCATTGCCCTTGGCTGTTTTTGCTAGAGGGAATTAAAGGCTGTGTGCATCAAAAGTTTAAAGGTATGTCCAAAGTTTGCATTTCCCTCCCTGCAACACTCCCAATCACCCCTGAACAGTACTCATGAGCAAGAAAAGGTACAGCCCTGCTGTACTAATATAGAAGGGAATGAGCAGAAGGGCACCACACAGTCAAAAGACATTAACAATCAGATAGCACATTTTATAAGAGACATCCTATTCTCAGAAGAGATTCTAGGTACACTGACCAACTCCCACTGAACTACGAGAAAGGTAAGGAAACAAAAAAAAACCCCTGATTTTTAATGTTTTGCCGAGAACTGACATTCTGTGTAGTAACTAGAGCAGAATGACTCTGCCCAAAACCTTTGCAAGCCTGTTGGCAACATATTTTGGTTATTTCAAACCCATGTAAACAACATGTGTGGATTACAGGGAAAGGTATAGCTAAGGTTGTCAGTGATGATCCTGGAACCAAGGGCAGCTCAGCTATGAGATACCACATCTGGAAAGGGACACCAATGCGTGTACCAGGTGTTTTAGAAAGGACAAAGAATTGGCAGGACAGCCTTTCACAGAGCAAGGAAAGCTTGAGAGCACAAGGGTCTACTCTGATGAGCATCCAGCTGTGAAGAGCTATGAGTGCTATAGACACAGTTCTTAACCTTTCCTTTGCTAAATTTATAGTTTGAGCTCCTCGAGTCCCTCACAGTCTTTTAATAATTCTCCTGGCTTTCCCTTGATCCTCCAATTTATCAATGCCCTTTCTGAATTGTGGATTTCAGAGCTGGAAGCAACAGCCACACAGGGAGAAGTACAGAGGTAACATAACTAATTTCTACTCAATATTCTCATGTTTGTGTCTCACATTTGCCTTTTTGATGTGTAATTGTATTAAGTGTTCATGCTTGGTGTGACTTCTTGCACCTTTTTAAGAGCAGCTGCTCTTCAAGACAGCATTTGTAGCCTCAAAGCATGGCTTCTATTCAAACTTCACTAGACCAAAATGTGACTTGGCTATGCTAAATTGCAAATTGTATATTTATACTATACTTACCAAACAACCTACTTTTCCCTGCTGAATACCACTTCTTTGACATTCCTTTATTTGTGTGTATGTGCATATGTTATAAATTCAATCAATAACAGTTTTGTTTTCCTCCAAATCATTGATAACAATATTAAATAGCAAAAGGTGAAGAACTGATCCTTAAAGACCTCACAGACTTCATAAGAAAGGTAGTTTTTAATCAATATGAAATCTTCTATTGATTTTGTATCATTTGGCTTCTTAACCAAAGTATCATGTTGTAGCATACCGAACAGTTTACAGAAATGGAAGTGGTAGATTGCGCAATTGCTGTTATCAATGAAACTTCCATTTAAAAAAAATATTAATATCCATGTAGAACTCATAAACCCAGGCTGCCTAGTATTGTTATTAATCAACTTTGTGTTATTTTGATAATTACATATTTATTGTAAAAATGCCAAACCACCTAACTGCTGAGCATGCAGGAGTTCACATACAAGACTCAGCATGACAATGATGTTCAATCATCATTAGCACTTTCAGGCAAACAGCAGAAGACATAGTCATCAGTCTTCTGATAGTCACTCAGAAGTATTATAGTTTCTCCTGTCAGTCTTCAGTCATGTAGTGACTAACAGAGAAATAATTATTAAGCTGATCTTAAAAATAAAAAAGGAAGATAATAAAACTACTACAGTTAATGCAACCAATTTTTTTAGGTATCTGCTAACTCACAGCAGGAACAAAAAAATAGAGAAGAGAATGTTAAGGGGGGATCCTATCAATATATATAAATACCTGAAGGGAGAGTACAAAGAGGATGGAGCCAGGCTTTTTTCAGTGGTCCTCAGTGGCAAGACAAGAAGCAACATGCACAGACTGAAACATGGGAGGTTCCCTCTGAACATCAGGAAATTCTTTTATTGTGAGGATGACTGAGTACTGGAATAAGTTGCCCAGAGAGGCTGTGGAGTCTCCCTCCCTAGATATACTAAAAAATTGTCTGGACACCCTTCTGGGCAACTGGCTCTAAGTGGCCCTGCTTGAGCAGTGGGACTGGACCAGATGACCAGAGGTCCCTTCCAACCTCAACCATTCAGTGATTCTGTGATATACTTTAAAGGAGACATAGCTGGTCATCTCTTTCATCAGTGAAATTTCTTGCACCCTGGGAACATGCTATCACCTCTAGGATTATTTATTGTTTACATTTTGGACGATGACAATGTGAATACTGAAGCAAAATGAAATATTCCTTGACATAGTTTGCCTACCCAGACCAGAAGTGCCTCAGAGAGTGCATTACATTTCCTAATGGAGAAAAATGCTATCTTGTACTGTAGCAACCTTTGCACTGTCAGATTTCTTGTTCCCAACTGTCCTCAGCTATATTCTCTTCTGTTTAGTTGACATAGTGAAGTGGGGGCAATTCTTGCCTAACCAAGTTTTTACTTGGCAAACAAACCTGTTTTATCTATTGCTTTTTAAACAAAATCACTTATTTCTAAGATTGTTCACATGAGATTTTTCATGCCTGAGATGGCTTCCACTGCTCAGCATAACTTTGGTCTGTGGTGGAGAATCAATCAAATCTGAAGCATTTCAGAAACAGTCTTAAAAATCACAAAGTTAGAAGGAAAAAAATACAAAACGGGAGAGACTATACATATTCATTCATAAATATTCCTATGGTAAGGGCCACGTAAGGATTTAAGAGAAATAAAGCAAGAGGAACAGATATTAAAATGCAAAAATACACTGGGAAAGACTAAGACCTGTCTCACAGCTAGAAAGCTAAATAATGTGACATTATAGAGCCTATCAACTTTTAAATGACCTCATTATATTAGCACAGTCTGATGTTAACCTCTGTATGTGTGAAACAAAATGAAAATTAATTTCTGTACAAATTAGAACTGTTGAAATTAGCAACCACAGTATAAAAAATGTCAGGAAAATGCAAATGACAAGATTATGGACCTAAATAAGTTCAACTTTCTTCTTAGAAATATGCTCATCTGTACCTGATAATATCATCTTGACCAAAATTAAACAAAACAAACCCATTTTGATCTACTAGATGTTATGCTCGATTTGTACATACACAAATTTCTATATGTTACTGTGGCAAAACTTAGCCTAGCTCATTTCCTAAAGGTGAACAAATTCCACCATCCACAAGCAAGTCTAACCTAAAGCTGTGAATGGCCATTAAGAAAGTTTCAAGACTCCTTTCTGTGCTTACTTCGGAAAAGAGAGCATAACATGCAAGCTTCAGACATACCCCTTGATGAATTAGCTAAAGTAACATGATGTTGGCAGTTCAAGAAACAGTATTTCCCTTCCTTTCAGTTAGACACATATTCCTCCCAGGTAAGCTTTATACTTCATGGGGCTGGTCATCTCACAACTGACCTAGGGAGCAACATTCCTGGAAGCCAGTGTTCACCTTCATGAAACTGGGAAGCTATGTGCTATAGCAGGAGGAGGAAGATGATGATGTAAACCAAGTTTGTAATTAATTCTGTTTCAAAGCTAAGTATTGCAAGCTGTTTAAGTTGTGATACACATATCTAAAGGACTATTTGTCACTCACATTTCACTTCTTAAACTTTTTGTTTCAATGTTGAAATTCTAAAATTGTGTTTAGGGTGAGCATTAGCATTCAGCAGTTGCAAGCTGTTAACATATGATCTCTTCCTGCTGTAAAAGCAGCAATCCTACAGAAATGCTTACAAAACATATAGAGCAAATCATTTAAACAAAACATTCAAATATATTTCTCCAAACATTAGGGGAAAAATACATTCAAGAAATGGTTAGATTACTTCTATATATATTTTATTGTTAAAAATATTCCCCAAAGCACTTCTGCAAATTGCTCACAAGCAGTTCTTTGAAAACATCCGTTGTTACTGGCATTGGTTAATTTTGATCAAATATCTCTTCAGTAACCCAGAGGGAAGATATGGAAAAGATGGTGCCAGACTTTTCTCAGAGATACATATTGAAAGGAAGAAAGGCAATGGGCATGACTTGCAATGCAGGAAATTCTTATTAAACATGGGAATTTTTTCACAGTGAGAGTAATTCAACCCTGAACAGTGAGTCAGCTGTGCAGTGACACTGAGTGGTAATGTTAGCAGGAAATATCCAGCCAAGTTAACTAGGCACAATGAAATAACTGGAAATGACAGAGAAGAGTGAAGCAATGTTACTGTAGCATGAGAAAAATGGAGAGGGAATAGAAGATACTTTGAATGATGGGGTTGCAGAAAGAAGTATCATCAAAGAAAAAGAAAATAAAAGCAAAAATAAAAGAAAAAGATACAAGATTAAGACTAAAAGGAAATTTTAGACAGTTGCAGTCACATGAAAAATGTAACTAATGGAGGTAATTACTGTCAGTGCTAACTAATTCAGATAGGAATTAGAACTAATCAAAACAATTACAGTGATTTGTTAAAGATGAGATCTCAGATCAAGTGGAATGTGGCCTGATGATCATTAAAATGATAGATATATTGATTGAGTCTTTGGGATGGAACAGAGACATGTCTGCAAGGCACAAATCTAGTCATTTTTTCTGACTGGGTTTTTGCTATAGCTACAAGAATGCTTGCAGGCTGTTCTTGCGTAAAGCCAATGTTATATGCCAGTCTGTTTACTTTTAATTTGACTTAACATTAAACAAACAATGAAAATATCAATTATATATCCCATTTAAATGGAGTTATAAAGCTGAAAGAAAAGCTGAAATATGAAGGTTTGCTCCTGCTTTTATATATGACAGCAAAAGGCATCTGCCTGATCTAAGGAAAGAATATGTTTCCAAGTCTCGATTTGCAAGTCCTTTTCAATAAAATTGACTGTAAGGGCCAAAGTCTTGCCCTATTACAGTCAGTGGTGTTCTTGAAAATTTCTTTTAATAAGTAAAAGCAAAGTCCTTGCTCTGCAAAATGAGCTCTCTGTAATGTTATTTCAAAAGATCCTTGCACTTGGGCAAATGTGGGGTCCTGTGTAATTTGCATGTTATTGTGCAGACTTAGGCATGTTAGAAAATTACACTGCCACTTTGCATGTTATGTAGTAAGTGATTTACTGTCAATACTACTCAGAGAGGACCAGTAATAGTTCTCACACTGTGAAATAGCTGTAAATAAAGATAACTAAATATTTACATAATTGATCTATTTCATTTCCACATATTTTTTAGTTCAGACACCACTCCAGGTTTGTAAAATATGTACTTCAACATAAAATGTTACTGGATTTTCTTTTTTTTTATAAATTTCAGATGCCATGCTTCTGACAAGGCAAAGCTAATATTCATTTCTGTAAGGACAAAACAAATGCACCTGTGGAAAACAGCTCAAGTATTTTGGGAATAGAGATTGCTTGAATTTCCAAGCAAATTTACTATTAGAAGATCGTGTTGGTTCACCAGACTTTTGTTCTGTTTAATTTATCCAATTTCTAATTTCTTTTATTTTCTATTAAGAGTTGATAAGAATTGAAATTACAACTAATTGAAGGCTCAATTCTGCTATCACAAAGTCCCTATGGTAGCTGCTGAAAGCTTCATCAGTGTAAAGGAGTTCATACAGTACCCGTATGTTCTTACCCTTGTAACCAATTACTGTCTATTGTATGATGAAGGAGAGCTTTTTTCCTACTTCTTTGCTTCCCTGGTATACTGACTCACAAATCCACATATTCACCAAAATACGTTCTTCCTCTATGCAGATCTTGACCTTACTCTAAGCTTAAATTGATAGCTACTTAGCCTCTGCAGTCACACTAGGATTGGGCCCATAACTCCTTCCCTGCTCTGTTGCTATATGGAAACTGTTTTTTAGTGAATCACTCATCCTTTCTTAGCAGACTCTGTCTTCTGGATTAAGAAAACCTCTTCATTTCAGCTGCTCCTGAAGCTCTTTGTTGCAACATCCTCTCTTCTGCTGAAATGCCTCCTTCTGTAAAACTTCTTGCTCCTATGTAGACATATATGTCCTTTTCCATCATGAAATGTAGGCCTACTTAAACTCCCAAGAAGAAAAATTTTATGACACAATGTATTCCTTAAATCCATACTAAAAGGGCTGTAAAAATTAGTTCAAATCTTTAGTAGTAGCATAAAGCAAAGTTATCTTCATGTGACCCAGCACTAACTTACATTTTATTGTTTCTTTTTCAGGATAATCCCTGGACTAAAGATTGTGAGAATGAACAGTAATGGGTCTGCTGAAATACATTTCCCTTGAAGTAGGACTCTCAGACACTTCTAGTGCCCTGTGTTTTGAATGTCTTTCTTGTGTGCTCTTCTGACCTCTACCTACCCTAAACTGGGACAAGAAATTTATTACATTATTACTGAGCTAAACCTACACAATCTCACTATTGTCATGGCATAAGTAAGGAAGACTTGCCCATTGCTGAAGAGGTTTCACTTGTAATTATTTATCTTAACTGCTTAAATCGTACACCTTCAAAAAAGAGGGAGAGAGGGAGGAAAGAGGGAGGGAGGGAGGAAATAAAAAACACTGTAGGCATACTGTGAGATCAGAAAGAAGTACAAGAAATGTTTCCATCCTGTGTTTTATTTGCATTCAACTGAAGATGCATAAAGTAGGCCTTAAGTCATCAGCAAACAAAATCCAGTGAGAATGGATATAAAAATTGCAAGTACAGAATAATGTACTATCTAGTATTAGATCGCAGTGAAAGGACAAAGCACAGGACTACGATAAAAGCCTTCATAGCTGATGAAATGTCACTGTTTAAGGGAACAAGATTTCTTGTGATCTTTGCCTAGTATCTCACTAACACAACTACTGCAAGCTAAGTTAGGGGTTCAAGATTAATAGCTTCACAGATCCACTCCTCATTTCAAATAATAATAATAAAAAAATCACAGCTATCATCAATTAAGAAAACAGAACATTTGTCTGCAAGTTAATCTGCTATAATATCAAATAATATTACAAAAAAGTTTTCTTCCTTTTCAATCCCAAATATATAAAGTAGACACTCTTTTGAAGAGTACATTTCTTCTCTTTATTCTGACAGCTCATCTGTGGATTTAAAATAATACAGAAATAAAGCTTTCTTGCAGTTCAGAAATTCTCTCATCTCTGCTTGAAATTACGTAACTGTCTCAGTCAAAACCCTCTGGAAAATACATACCTAGAGATTTGTGTGTGTGCAGTTTTGGTGAGTAGATCAAATGTGCTGCTCTGTATGTTTCTTAAATCTTCTTTCTTACAGAAGTCACAGCATTGATAGTGCTTTTTTTACTGTGATCTAAAATAACAGCACCTCTCGAAACAACTCTGTAAATAACAGTCCCTATACACTGAAAAACACAAACTAGCTTGAATTGGGTCAGTTCATGGTTGTTTTTATTATCTGCCTTTTTTTATTTTTCCTCCTCTACATTCACCTTAATGCTTCTAAATCATCAACTGATGCTGTGAGGACTAGAAAAAGCTAATGAAACTAATTTAACATTCACCTGATAAAAATCCAGATAAAATTACAATTGTTATTTACCCAGTATTGGATCTTGCTGAAGGTAGTCCTGCTTATTCAGAAAATCAGTCTACTGTTAAAGCAGTCATAATCCAGAAGGAATTTCTGATCCAAAGATATTATTCAATACGCTTTAGGTCATGCTGCAACCTCCTGTGTGACTCATGGCCACTACCTTGCTTGCTTAGATTTGATTTGTGGCTGTGCTCCAAGCCCAGAAAAGGCATCCAAGAATTGAGCGTGAGAGAAGACAGTGTATGAAGGCATCAGGCAGGAGAGGAGAATCTGTAGCTGAGACAAGGCATATTCGAGAAGTAGAAATGCACTTTCAGCAGAAGCATTCAATGTGGTGCCAGAGTGTGAACAAAGGCAGCCAGAAAAATCTCCAAGAAAGAGAGAAGCCTGACCATCAGGAGTCTTATTTCAGCAATGGGAAGAGGAAAAAAAATCTGAAAATTCAGAAAGTAAAACAATGACATAGCCTCAGTTGAAAGAGTAACTGTTTGATTTGTTTAAAACCTGCTGAACTTTCTATATGGAAATTTCACTTATCTAATTCTATTAAATCCTGTCCTCAACTCAGTTTACCTCAAACTTGTGCCTACATTAGAGCAGGTCAGCAGGTCTTCAGGATGATGAAGACACTATGTATTTGAGTAGCAACTGGCAAAACAAAGTGCCAGCCCTATATAGAATTGTTAGTCATTAAATTCTTGTCCATCATCTTAAGCCCAACACTATACACCTCTGTATCGCAAAGCCTATCTGGTCATGACACATAGTCACTGTTTCAAATGTCAAGACTTCTGTATTTCCTTACTAACAAGAGTGATTGCAAGTTCCCCAATGTGTTTCCCATCCAGATGGTAGCAGTTGCTAAGGTTTTATTATATACTTTCTCATTCATATTATGTGCAGCACAGTGCTAATTTTGTTACTTTTTCTTTTCTTCCATTACAGTACAGGAGATACTTAGTGATCCAACCAAGACAAACAGTGAAGAATTTTAGAGATTAATTATCTCACTGAAGGACAGTATGAATTCCTTAACAAGTCCTTCCTCCCCCCGCTCATCTCCCTGAAAAATATAATAGAATCTTTTAATCACCCAGGCAGAGTAAAGCAAAGAGGAAAAGCTTTACTGAAAGCATCTAGATAATGTCTATTATTCTATGAGAATAAGGCTTGTGAAATAGGCACTAGTTATTTATACCCAAAGTACTCATCTTAATAGAAAGTAGGTCATAGCTAACATAAAAGCGAATGCTTCAGAATAATCATTTTAAGAGAGTGTGACAGTCTAAGAAATTAAAATATATCAATTCTAAGCAGTTGTAAAAATCTACTTGTAACCAAAAGTGTTCCAATAAGCTGCTTGTACCTAATATTTTATTTAAAGGTTAACATTCTCAGTATCTACCACAATCTAGTTTTCTAAGAATAAAACAGAGCTGCATATAGAACAGTTGGGGGGAGATTTGTTTTTCGTGACTGTCAATAGATAACCTAAGTATGTAGTCTTTTCCTGGGCATAGACAGGAGGGGAGCTCTTGTTATTTCTACTTTCAAAAGCTTGTCTAAAGCTATGTTCTTTTACAAAGGATTACAGAATGAGTATGAACAGGAACATTTTCAGAAGTATAATTTTTAAAGAGTAGGGTTGCTAATTTAAAGTCTGAAGGCTGAATAAACTGAGCAAAAGCCAAATTAACATCTTACAAAAATGAGTCAATTTAGTCTCTCTGACCTTTATTCCTAAATTTTAACTAGTTTCAGGCAACATTTGTAACAATGGTAAAGCAATATTTTTATGTTTTTTAGGTTTTAATATTGAGCATTCTTGAAAAGAAATAACCAAGATTCCTAGGCAAATATTAAAAAAATTATTAAGGCAACAATACTCCTCATTTTTCACGTAGATATTTCTATCCTGTTTCCATATGTTCAGGAAAATTCTATTAGCATAAAGATATATCAGAGAAATAATTGGCTGTTACAATTATTGGAAACAAACAGAAGTCAGTCAAAGGCTTGCCCCATGTTCACCAGAACTCAAGAGTGCATGAATATTGTGTTGAAGCTGTATTTGTTATGCCTGCTTAATGAGCACTTGTAGAGTCTCTTCATTTTACAGTTTTCACACAGAAATATCAAATTGACAACCCTTTAGCAGCTTTTGCAAACTACACCCAGCGTGTTTGTCATATCTTCTCTTAACCATGACTGGGATATAATTCACTATTATCTTGTTGACAAGGTTATGATTCGTTTCACACTTCACTGTCCATTAAAATAATATGTACCTGTGCTCTGGTTTTGTACCACTTCAAAGCTCAGCTACCAACAAATTCATGGTCAGTTAGTTTAACTGGATGAGTAACAGTTGGAAAACTGCATAGGTTTCTCACCTTTTTGTGTTTACATGAAATTAGAACCTCATAAATCAATTACGATACAGTGAATTAGTTGTAGTCCCCTATTTCTTTCAGTTAGTGAAAAAAGAGGTGTTATTTTCTTTTAACTTGGATGCAAAAAAAATCTTTCAAATAATTTCTTTCTGTGGGCTGGTAAATGCTGAAGAAACTAAAAAATTAAATCTCCTAATGGGATTTCAATTTAGTACATATTTCTCTGGGACTTGCATAAGCGAAGAACTAAAGATTCTTTACTTTGTAAAGCCTATACTCACAAGACTTATCCCTCATGCTCATGTTGTTGGCCTTTCCCTCCATGGATGTAGCCTTTTTTCTAGTAAAAAATATAAAAGATATTAAAATTGAGAAGAACATCTAATTTCTTATTTCTTAGAGATACAACCTTCTGAAATATTGACCAGAAAAATAGTCCTGTATGTCACCCATTTTTACTTGTGTCTTTCGGCTAACTTGAATGTTTCACACAGAACAAGTGTAATGTTTGTTAGTATGCACAGGTGGAGTTAGTGTTAATTTGCCTCATATTTCAGAGCAAGTATACTTCTGCAATTGGGAATGGTTGCACATACAAACAAATACTGTACTCAGGGGGGCCTTAGCATCCAAGACATCTGTTGAGCAACAGATACACATAAACACTGATCAGTTAAGAGAATCTTAAGTCACACAGAGGGCAACACATGATCCAGAAAGTAAAACACCTGGTTAACAAAACAAATTAAGCCAAACTCATCCTTTTTTTTTTTTTTTTTTTTTTAATTTAACAATGCATTTTCTCAAGCTAATGTTTGGCCAGGTTGAAATGTGCATCTTTAAAAAATACACCATAGTCACCTGTGTTCTTACATTATGAGTCTTTAGATAGCTCCTCCTGCAAAGGTTAACACAGAGTGATCCATCCGGACATCTTTATTCAAGTGAAAAATGGTAAGTGGTGGTTCTTTTCCTTTAAGCCCTGTTCTACACAATCCACATTTATTGGTCTTCTAAAACTTAACAGTCTTCAAAAAACCTTGTTTGTTCAAGTTTTTTACATTCATATATGGAAACTAGGCTTAGTTGTTGGGTTGCTGACACAGACCAATACAAACAGAAAACAAAAACTAAAACAAACATACCAAACCCCCCCAAAATCACAGCCATAGCATTTTAGTTGAATTTCAAATATGCCAAAGTAGTTTTGACAAGATTTTAGAGAATAAGACACAATCCCTTTAGTAGACCCTTACTGGTAACAATTCCTAGTTTTTTCTACCTATGTTCCTGAAGGAATTTCAATATCCTCTGTAAACTCCCATTACCTATGCACAGAAAGCACTATGAACCCAGATTCCTCAGAAGACCTTGTGCTTTAATTTTTCAGCTGGTGTCTAAAGTAAGACAGCAGAGACAAGCCAAGCATTTAAAAGTTTGATTGTTTTTGTTTGTTTGTTTGTTTTTTTTTTACTGTATTCATGATTTAAGTTAAATGAAAAGAGGGAAAAATAGGGCAGAAATACCATCTAAGAAACTTTGACTAGAACTCTGTTCCAAATCAGTTCAAAATTAAACTGCTTGATGTTACACCACAGCAGAGTTTGGGCAATTTGAATGTCTGTTGTTCATGGGTCATTTTTCTATGATACAGGCAGTATCATAAGATGCCTTGCAATATCACATGATTTGGCAAAGAGAACAGTCACCTTACAAAATAAATAAGGTGGATATATAGCTTGGACCCTAAGAGAGAACTCTGCTATCCCATGAATATTTTCCATGAATCATGGTGGCCAGGATGCTAATTAAAGCCAAACTATTATTGAAGTGAAAGATGTTTAGGTATTTCATTAGACCAGCCCAGGTCGTAGAAAATCTCTCATTTTCCTCATATAGATATCATGGAAGCAACACTTCTTTCATGGGGAAAACAATGTGCTTTAGAGGACATTGGAGTGTGCCTGAATAAGGATTACAGGGCTAGAATAAGAGTGAAGAAAAGTATAGTGTTAATAAAACAGATTTTTTTTTTTTTTGTGTCTAAGAAGACACTTCAGAAGAATCACAAGACAACAAGACTCCCTAAGGAAAGATCAGGATTCAAAATGTAAAATTTAGTTATGGGAATGCTTGTTACTTATTTATTAGACTTATAAAGAATTGTGTCATATATCAATTTGTACACATATTTAAGAAGACCTGATTTTAAAGTAATCTTTTAGAAAAAATCATTACATTTACCATCTTCTGTGCTTGCAAGCTGGCAATGACAATTTGGGGATGACTGCACATGCTCTTAAGACTGGGAGCTTTGGAAAGTGTGACACAAAGGTTATTGGAGTTATCACCTTGCTTACTTCTTTCCACTGTCTTAGGTATGTCCTACTACAGGATTCAGTGAGGAATTCAGTCACAGAGAAGTGTTGCGAAATTCCATGCGGGGACGGACTACAGGACACCAATATGATGATCAAAGTCGCCAGTTTATTGAGCATAGCTGATCATTCTTATACAATTCTCTAAGATCCTTAAAAGCTTTGATTGGTTGCTGCATGGAAGCATATAGTGTCCACGCGCACAAGCATAAAATATGATTGGTTATATCGACACTGTACACGCGTATAAACATAAGATATAATTGGTTATACAAACTCTGTACACGCGCATAAACATAGGACATAATTGGCTATATCAACTAAAACATAGGAAACTTGTCTCAGTCTAATTGGTCAAGATAAACTGCCGAATTGAGGTTCTTTGTGCCAAGTTCCCTTTACTGTGGAATGCGCACCTGTGTTTTCCTAATTGGGATCTTTCTTTTTTTGTCTTCTTGTTTATTCTGTTCAAGGCCTTCTAAAGGCATCTGGAATGCTCTTGTGACCGTGAGCTACTTTCAGGCCCAGTCACTAAGTTCCATATAATTGACTCCTACAGAGAAGGAAGAGATAAACAAACCCAAAACTTAAACCTTAGATATACAGAAATTGTGGTCTAACTGTATCTTGGTCTCTTAAACAAATGTCCTGATAGTTTTTCTCTGATTGTCTCTGGAAAGAGAGTCAACTGTTCTGCAGCCAAATGTCTCTAATCATAGTCAATTATTAGCACAAGTTATGAACAGCCATTATTTTTGTAGCACTTATGTATGACCTGAATATCAACTAAGGCTAAAAAAGCTTTTAAAAAAGGCATGTCTTTTAGGTTGCATCTAATTCAGAGACAGAGAATGAATAATAGCCATAAAATGTCTTCCTAAAAAAAATCTAAAACCTTGAAGCAATACTATAAGGAAGGAAACATTCTTTCAGTAGCATGGATTTCTGGGGGCAGGAAGTAAAGCTTCTTAAATATTTCAGGGTGATTCCTCAAGGGAAATACCTCATACTTCTGTGATCTTCAGGGAAAGCACAAACAATGAACTTAAAGGAAAAAAAAAAAAAAAATTAAAGGCTGGTTTGTCAGTGCCAAAAAAGCAAACGTTGGGTGTTTATAAACCTAGCCCAAAGAGACCTTTGAACTTGGGTAGGGCATCTGGCAACTTAAATATGAATTTAGAGCTTAAGTTTAAACCTACCAGATTTGATTGGCTTGCTGGCTTCAGACAAAAAAGTTTGATTTTCCCATGCCCATAGAAGCTGCTGGGTCCAAGCTAGGACACCCTGCCAGCTATGACTATCAAAATTCCAGATCCTGCCCTCTCACATAGATTACACTAAGAAAATCCAGTTTTGGCAATGTTGAAGATCTAAGAGGGACATGATTTTCAGGTAGCTTGACTGACAGCATCTCCTGCAGTGTTAGAGGGAGGCAGTGGGCTCCTGCAGAGTCTCACACAAACTGCAGATGTTTTTTGTACTCCTCAGTGTCATTTCTTATGCACCTGAATCATAGCTGTCACTGCTACCTCGTCTACTGTTCTCACTCGATACTGAGTCCCTCAGCTTTTACTCTGGCTCTGCCATGAAAGCTGATGGATAATCCCCTATCTCACATCCACTTGTGTCATTTGAGGAGACATGACAACTGACACAGCTGTGTCACGAGGAGAAAGGGTGGTGAAAGGGGATCTTTGCTGAATGAACAGCCAAAGAGCAAGACAACTGGATTTCTGGAGACACGCAGTGCTATATGGCACTATGCTGGGTCTTTTAGTCCTATGCATTATAATACAAGTAAATAGTACTTCTGTACTTACAGAAAGTCAGTATTTGGCCAAAACACTGCACAAGAACCATTATGAAGAAAATTAAGGCAGAGTGCTTGCAGTCTTACAAATATGACTGCAAGTCCCTACAACAATGGTGGTGGGCAGATAACATCATTCCCAAAGTCATTATTTGTTACATCTCCATGCTTTGCTTAGTTTCTCTGAATGCGAGTCACCAACATCTGTTTGTAGTGTTAAGACAACAGCTATAATTTTTTCCTGAGATATATTGTTTATGAAATATTGTAACTTGTGGGAGGGAGTTATCTGACCTAGAGACATTAGGCAGCAATATGCATAACTAAGGCAGGGAGACTCAGCCAGCCCCTAAGAACAAGAGAAAAACTCTCACTTCCCATTTATATTTATTAGTGTTAAATGAACCAGAATTCTGAAGACTAAAAAGCAAATCTGAGCTTTGAAATGTCTTTTTCATACTTTTCCATTCTCATACAACTCTTACGATAAGTATTCCGTAAGTCTGTCCTAAAGACCAGTTTTTCTTTTCACATTTGCCCTGTAAAGAAAATATACAATGTATTTTGATGAAAACACATTTTTTCATAAGACAGATGGAATGACCCAGAAAAAAAAAATGCTGATATACTCACCACGTATCTCAAGAGTATAAATGAGAGTATACAGACAGAGCAGAGACAGTGTATCAGGCTTTGCTCTCTAGGAAGGATGTCTGTAAGACACTCAATATGAGGGCAGCAGCAACTGTTGAGATTCTCCAGTAACACCTGGTGACAGAGATAAGCTTCAGGACACTACTGACAATACATTTTGTTGCTTTTTGTACCTCACTTTACAAAATGCTTAATCAAATGTTTATTCTCAGAGAATAAAGTAGACTTACCCTTTGTTTTAGAAGTCATGTAATTATCCTGGTCCCAAAGTGATCTGGGAAAGACTGGTGATCCTGTTCCTACAAGACCAATGGATGATGAGTTATAATGGCTATTACTGAAAATAGGATTCAGAGCTGGAGTACATGATTTCCATCAAGCTGCCAGAACTTGTTTAAAGACAGATACCACAACACTGGAATGAAATCTCCTTTGGCAGACACAAGCTTTTTGGCATCACAAGAGATATGAAGACAGTTTGTTACTCAAAATATTCATGCAAATCACAGAAACCTACTTAGAAATGTTGAGAAAATTTGGATTCCTTACTCTTCAGAAGAGGATGATGAGACAAACAATATTCAAATACATTAAAAAATTATGAAAAGAGGAAAAAAAATAATCTTTTATCCAAGTCTGTAGAAGATAGGACAAGAAGTTCTGGCTGTGAAAGTATCAAGGGAGATTTAGGTTGAATGTTACTTTGAAAGGAAAACTTTCAAACTGATGATACCAAATGCATCCATTACTAGGATAAGGTAGACTTTTCATTGCTGGGAGATCTCTAAAAACAGGCTGAATGACAGAGCTGCAGGTCATGCTGCCATGCTAAATATTGCATAATCATAAGATTTTATGGGCATTTTGCCTGCACATGCAATATGATTTTAATAATTTTTTATATTGTAAGCTGTACATTCTTTCTTTTCCTACAAAGTGTAAGTTTTACATAACCAAATTCTTCAAAGAGCAATACCACTACATTACATTATTATTATTTGAAGATGACAACTAGATGAAGTCACTTAATAATGAGCTTTGTAAAAGTTAATAATAGATACAGCACATTCGACCACTGTCCCAACTCCAAAGAGCTTACTACCCAATAAGGAATGTCACACAAGTTTAAAATGTTTTAATTTCATACAAAAATATAAAAAGTAAACAGAAAGTAATTTTGAAATTAAATCCTGCTGTGGTACTTCCATAAAAGGGCAATTAACTTGCATCATCTGGCTTTAAAAAACAGCGCTTTTTTTGTGCTAAATTTTTCCATACTGATCATGAATTTTTATGCATTTGAAAATTTTTGCCCAAAAATTTACTATATGCTGTTTCTAAACAGTTATAAAATTTCATTTAAAGGATATCATCTATGATTATCATAGTGCCTCAAAACATACACAGAGGCAGAAAACGTTCAGTATCAATGCTGGGATGATACAGCAGTTAAAATAAAGTAATTATTTTCCTCATTTTTTCACAGTTTATATCAGCAGTTCTACACTTTTCAATGGTTACCTAACCGCTAGGGGAAAAAATAAAAAGAAAACCATGCCATCTTATATTCCCTTTTTTTGGTCACTCTGTGTCAGGAGAGACACAGAAATAACATACAAACCAGCAGAAGTACTTGCGTGATTGAACCTATACTAAATTCATTTTAACTAATGACTCACCTCCATCAAGCCTAAGAATTCGTGTGACTGTCAGCAAAAGCATAGCTAAATTAGATCAAACTTGCCCGTGAGAGTGGGTAGAGGGAACAACTTCCTGATTATCATGCTTGCAGAAACCCACCTGTGACTACATGGAGGTGTACAGCAGGAGGGTAATGAACCAGATCTAGATACCAACTCTCTGTTGAGCACAGGAGGGAAGATAGAAGGCTGCATATTAGGATTATTGGTAGTAAATGTA
Source organism: Haliaeetus leucocephalus (assembly GCF_000737465.1). NCBI lineage: Eukaryota > Metazoa > Chordata > Aves > Accipitriformes > Accipitridae > Haliaeetus > Haliaeetus leucocephalus. The sequence continues at coordinate 628,702 of NW_010972657.1, forward strand.
TTTTCAATTTTGATAGAATACTTTGCACCACTTCCGCCAATTCTTATTTATAAATAGCTTTATTTCTTACAACTAATATTTCAAAATATTTATACATGTATATTTTTAATAAAACAGTGTAATTCCTATATAGAACAAATCTGTCACAACTTCAGCTTTTCTAGTGACTAATGAATAATCATGAGCTAAGGCATTTATTGTAGAAAAGCATACAATCCTAGTTTAAAGACTACAAGTGACCACCATGTCCCTACAAATTCTCCCAGTTGTTTCTTATCTTCACTGTTAATAATGTATATCCTTTTTCCAGTCTTAATTTATATAGGCTTGAATTTCAGCCACTGAACTTGTACTTCTTTAGTCTGGTTAATTCAAGTGTCCTGTTCTATTGGAAATCTTTTCAATTACTGATGACTGTACTAAATTACCTTTTTAACCTTCTTTTGGATAAACGAACAGAACAGTAAATGTTAAGAACATACATAGATTGACCAGATGGCATAAGGGAGATATAACTCCACCTTCATGTCTCTTATTAGCTCTACTCTGTATAATGTAAATTTTCCTAATCAGATTAAGTGGTCCAGAATTGTATAGTCCTCCCATTCAGACATTACCTAAATGGATGCAGCTCAGAATAATTTAATGTATCTAATGCATTTCATCTAAAATGCTGTATAATTTAAATAGTTTTTTCAGTGTCTCTGAAGTTCTGTTGTCTTCAAAAGATTTTGAAATTAAACCAACTTAAACCCAAGATTATCTCATTTAGTGTCATTTCATCTACAATGTTATCTGGTAATCAACTTTCCCCTTGATTGATGACCAGTAAGCTACCATAGAAAGACAAATTAAAATCAGCGATACAATTATCATAATATACATAGAGGGTTTTTATTAACTGTAGATTGTAATTCTGGGATGTGCTCCATCCTGCTTATGACAGTTTGATATCCAAACTCCCGTATGACCACTTCTTAAAGCACAGCCTTGCTTTATTTTGTGTTTTCTCTGACTGATTCAACAGTTCTCCAGAAGGAGAATGTTATGTTAGCAGATAATATTAAGTAATAAACATTGTTGAACTGAGGTAGGGACATGCATCTTTGTCTTAAGAAACAAGCAATGACTTGCCTTTTCCTCACTCTCCATGGTCAGTTTTCTTGGTTCTGTGGGAGCTGCAAATATTCTGAGAAACAAAGAGGGTTTATCATCTACCCAGAAGCACTTGGAAATCACAACCCTGAGGAACCCAAGTGCACTGGTAATTAATCTTGTGGTTGAAACGTGTCTGAGTCATGGATAAGCAAATTATATTTAAAGTGCTGGTAGTAGATATGGGTAGAATGGTTAAAAAGCATGTAGGTACTACTACTAATGGTCTTTAAATGAGAAGTTCCTAGAGTAAATCACATAGGTGCTGAGTACAGGAAATACACGTATGTGTATTTCAGCTTACTGGAAAAAGTTAAATCCCTCTGTTCAATTAGAAACATACTTTGGTTTTCATATGACAAGTTTTTCTTATGTATCTTTTCTTTGTTTTACTCCACAATCCTTCCTTAGTTATATTCTGTTAGAGGGGAGGGCATAGAAGGACAGTTATTATTCATTATTATATGAATTATTATATGAACCTCGTGAAGTTCAACAAGGCCAAGTGCAAGGTCCTGCACATGGGTCAGGGCAATCCCAAGCACAAATACAGGCTGGACAGAGAATGGATTGAGACCAGCCCTGAGGATAAGGACTTGGGGGTGTTGGTTGGCAAGAAGTTCAACACGACCTGGCAATGTACATTTGCAACCCAGAAAGCCAGCTGTGTTCTGGGCTGCATCAAAAGAAGCGTAACCAGCAGGTCGAGGGAGGTGATTCTTCCCCTCTACTCCACTCTCATGAGACCCCACCTGAAGTCCTGTGTTCAGCTCTGGGGCCCTCAACATAAGAAGGACATGGACCTGCTCAAGGGAGCAAGTCCAGAGGAGGGCCACGAAGATGATCAGAGGGCTGGAGCACCTCTCCTATGAAGACAGGCTGAGAAAGTTGGGATTGTTCAGCCTGGAGAAGAGAAGACCCCAGGTAGACCTTATAGCAGCCATCCAGTACCCAAAGGGTGCCTACAAGAAAGCCGGAAAGGGGCTTTTTACAACAGCATGAAGTGATAGGACAAGGGGTAATGGCTTTAAACTGAAAGAGGGTAGATTTAGATTAGAGGTAAGGAAGAAATTCTTTACTGTGAGGGTAGTGAAGCACTGAAACAGGTTGTCTAGAGAAGTTGTGGATGCCCCATCCCTTGAAGTGTTCAAGGCCAGGCTGGATGGGGCTTTGAGCAACCTGATCTAGTGGAAGGAGTCCCTGCCCATGGCAGGGGTCCTGGAACTAGATGATCTTTAAGGTCCCTTCCAACCCAAACCATTCTATGATTCTATATGATTAATAACAACAGTTAACTGGGGGGGGAGCAGGGCAGGGGATTAAAAAAAGTGGGGCAGTGATTGATTGCCAGTCCCTAACCAGAAGTTAGCTGGTCTGCACTGGACTCTTTTGAAAAGCTTTTCCAAGAGATAGTGCATCATGAATTATTCATTTTATCAGCTCTATTAATTCCATTACAATGATAACACATCTCTAGGGACTGAGACTCAATTCTCCTTCTATCTACTAGCATCACAAGGAAATCTAAGGGAGAGACTGAAAATGGCCCTACCATTCATCACATTTTGTTTGGCACATTCAGAAGAGCACATTATTTATATGTGAAGATTAAATATGCATTTATTTGTCACAGGCAAGGATAAAATGATTAATACGACTTCTGAAAACCAAAAAGAGCTTACAAGGGAAACAACCAATCCAGAATTGTGAAATCACAATCAACTTTTCAGTCATACAGCAAAATGATAGAATAATGGGTAATTTTACTGCATAAATGAAGAGTTGGTGGTGGTTTTGCATCACAGAGCCTCTTTGGATGAAAGGGTGATAATGAATTAAGACGTTATATCAGATAAGAAGCCTCAAGAAATATAACCACATAGGTGTTGCTACATCAGTAATGAAATACTTCCTTTTTATCCAAGTGTATTTAAACAAAAAAAATCATATTCAACAGCACCTGTAGTTTGCAAGGCAGGAAGACACCTATCTCAGTGATCTGAAAAAAAGCTGGTATCATAACAAGTAAGGATGAGTCATCACTTGTACAAATAGTCCTAAAAGAAGTAACTGTTTACTAAAATGCCTGTGGAGAATGGACAGCATGCAACAAGAGAAAATGATGTGGATGAGGCTGGAGGTAAGAAGTATCAGTTAAGGTGTGGATATTTTCAGGATTTGAAAGAGTGTATTCTATAATTCAGCTGCATTTCTGTTGAGCTATTGGTTATGGAAAAACAGGCCAATGAAGTGACCTTTTGGAGAGTGGAGGCAGCCACAGGCAAGAACCTGGAAGAAGGTATGAAGAAGCAGTGAGAGAAACAGCTAAGTATGAAGGTACTGCTGAAGGATGACCAGCTCAGGACTGCCATTCTCCATGCAGCAGAGGGCTGAACAATAAAGAAAGAAAGATGACATGGTGTGAGCTGCATGGCAGTGTCCTCCACCGCAGATTTCATGTTTAGGTCACTGGGAGACGCTTCGTTCCTCCCGCATGGAGTGCTATGGGTGAATACTGCCACTTGTGCCCCACCAGTGCCAATTCCATACCACTTTTGGGCACTCTGGGCAGATGTACCAGGTTAAACAAAACAGGTCACCGATAATTAAGTATATTTATGGTTTATATTTGACTGATACTGTTTCTCTGGCTGTCTCCATACAAAACAAGTCCCCTTTCACGAGCTAAAACTAACAATACAGTCCTCAGGTACAAGTTGGAATAGTAACAGCATGTTTTAAAACTTATGAAATATTACGTTTTGCTTGTTTTCTTTAAGCCCAGCTTTAAGTTTAGTACAAGAACAGGAGTTTAAGAATATAAATTTAACACATTGATTTAAGGACAAATACTTTGCAGAAAAAAAAGCACTGTATGGGGTGCAGGTGTCCAGGCTCTGGAAGGGTGGGCTGCAGGGCGGCCTCTGTGAGGAGAGGCCAGGGCTGCCCTGAGCCGGACACAGCCGGCTCCTACCGACCCACTGCAGGGCATGGCTCAGCCGTGCACTTAGGCAAGCTGGCAGCTTGGTGATTGAGTCCTCCCTTTGCTCATTTCACAAGGCTTAGCATGCTGATGGAAAGGGACTGTTATTTCAGCACTTGGGCTCTACCACACATGACCAAAGAAAAGGAAATTTAGATGCTGAACTATAATCACCAAAATTCAGGACTTCATGAGAGTTATGAGAAGCTGGCAATGCTAAGAATCTAAATTTGGAGCTCAAACACCTACAGCATGCCTAAATTCTACCTAAGGCACTGGAGAACAATGGCAGCCATGCAAAATGTAGTAATAAGGGGCAGACTTCTCTCATTTATATTAAGGAAGGATTTGCAGTGCGACCTTAATTTATCCTCTAAAGTGTCAATTCCCTGAAGTGCAAATATCTTGCTTGCCCTCTTGGGCAGTATTCTTTTAAGTGGAAATCTCTCAGAACAGACCTCTCTGAAGTCCCTTTGAGAATCTGAACCACAGATATCTTCTGCAAATTTGGCACAATTCATCCTAGAGATATTGGCCAGATAAAGACAATGTTATGGATTTTTTTCTCCCAGCATAGCTGCACTCCCATGGCAATAACATAAAGAGAGGAGGGAAAAGTGAAGTGAAGATTTCAGTGGGCTATCATTGTGATATGGAGAACACTACTTCTGCAGAAAAATCTTTCCTGCCTCTTAGGTCCTTATATAGTTCTATCTTCAGTTAGATGAGCCACATAATTCAAAAATATGGCTGTACATACACTTAATTCTCAAAACTGCTGAGAATTATAAGCTTAAAGAGCACAGAACCATAGTCATAAAATCAAAGGAAAATGAAGCGTTTCCTAGACCTAGTAACTTGTCTAAATATAATTCATTCAGTATAGTTCATCAACTTTAACTATACCTACTTGTTCACATTATGAAGGTCAAATACAAGAATGGATTTGAACTCCAGGCTTTTATATATTTCTAGCTACCAATCCCATATATCAATGGCTCATATAGTGAATAAAAATAAACACTTCACTAACTTGATAGTCTGTGGAAGAGACAGGCTGGAAAAGATGCAAATAATTAGTGACACACCATATAAGAGAGACCTGGAAGAAGGTCAAGAAACCACACAATGAGAAAGATGCAGACATACATTTAACACAAAAGCTCTTTCTAGGTTATCATGGTTGCATTGTTTTATTAGTGTTGTTAAGGGGAGAAGTAATATGACTTGATAAAGCAAAGCGTAGGAGCATATTTTCTTTTCACTGCCTGAGAATTCATTTTGAAGGTTTAAATGCAGAAAGTCAGGGAGGTGGGGTTTTTTGCATATTCTTCAAACATCAGACAACTCAGCATAGAACCAATGTACAGTGGGACAGAGATCAGACATTTTAGGGTAGCCCTGGGGCATGATCCTTGTCATTTGTTGTAACGGCAATTTGGTAGAATAGTCAATAGAACATTTCTTTTTAATGGTACTGCTAGGTTCTGAAATTATGCTCAGCAGGTTGGATAATCCTGCAGAGATTTCAAACACAAAATTGAGAATTGTGCAATAAAGCATGTTACTTTAATCCCTGTATTAAGGACTGACAGTCTTTTCAGATAAACTAAGAACCATTGCAGACTTTCTCCCAGCTAAATGTATGCGGCCAACATAAGCCTGTTTGGTAGGTTTAGCAAAATTTGGCTTGGAGGCCATCAGCAAATATAGCAGATATAACTCAAGCTTTAGCATAATGTGCTTGTGGTCCAAAAGTAACTAAGAAAAAGGCTCATTCAGCAAGTTATGACCTTGACCTTGTTGATGTTTTTGTACATGCTTAACTCATGCATATGGATAATCCTCCAGACCACAACAGCATTATTCATAAAGTTAGCAAGTATTTGAATAAAGGATTCAGTCCTTCCTTTAGTAGTAATGATTATCGATTATGTTATGGTGTTTGCTGTTTATTAAAATTTTTAGAAATATATTTTTTAAATATAAGTAAAGGAAACCTACTGAGAATTTGATTCCCTGATTAAAATTTTGTTACTTTCATATAACTGATGTGTTAGAGTTAATGGGGTAACAAAAACATTTATCCTTGTAAAACATTCATGGATTGGGTTTGAAATATTTGTAAAATATATAGTAGGGGGTTTTGACTATCAGTTACTAGATATTTCATCATCAAGTTCAGTTGTCAGTGAAGTTAGGCTGTCTTTTTCATGATATTGCAAAGTTAATGGCTGATGTAACTCTGGTGATGCTGCAATGTAGATAAAGAGCAACATTAAATCAGCAGAATAAGTTATTTGAATAATACTATGGAAATTATTTTGGATATAGTGTACAAGTGTGTATGATGGACATTTTAGGGCCACATATGATACATTGTAGGTTGTTGTTTGTTTGATTGTTTTATGAGGAAGAGCTATTATCTTCTTTATGAGGATTCTGACACACGATATTTCTTTTTGTTCTTGCCAAGGCAGAGAAGTGGTAAAGATGATAATATTTGCTACAATTTGTTTTAGAAGCATGTACACTTAACATCATTACAAACCTGCTTCTTAACATACTTTACAAACTTACTTCATGACAAAACGTGTTATGCTTGTGACTAATTCCTGAAGAGCAATTATACACTATTCCTCATCATAGCATCAGTGAGACTGAAGAGATAGACTAATGTGACAGTCTGACAAATTCAATGTCTCAAACATGTGTTAAAGAGCTTTGCTGGAGAAAACAGCCTCTGTAAAAATGCTGGAGTTTTGTGAACAGGACAATGCGGCCAGAGGAGAGGGCCCTACGGAGGGTGGGAATGCACTTCTCCAAAGCCCCAATTCCTTATCTTAAGTGACCAGGAGAAGGAACACAATTTATGCCTTCCTGGAGGAAGAAGGCCCCATGGAAGTTGGGACTGTGCTTCTATCTTAAGCGGTCATGCCAGCAGGAAAAGAGAGGCAACTCCACAATGACACCCTCCCCCGCCCCCAAAGCTCACTGACCAATTCCAGTGAACCCCAAGTGTGGGAACTGCGCATGTTGAGATCATCAACTAACACACTATAAAAGAAGAGGGAACGAGTCCTCAGTGTGCGCCCTCCGGAACTGGATCTCTAAGCTGGCTGGACCAACGCTGGACCCAGGACTGGTGAAACCCTTCTCTTCTCTCTTTCTTTCATTCTTTCTCTCATTCTAGCTCTCCCTCTTTTCCTTCTCTCTCTCCCACAGTCCCTACACCTCATCCTCTTAAACATAAACCATTGACCAAGTCTGAGACTAGGAGTGGATCTAGCCACCCCTGAGCTCCTCTTTGAGAAAGAGTCCAGAAAGGGGGTCTGCTCTGAACCTCGTGACTCAACAGGAGGGCTCTCCTTCTGACACAGTTTCATGTTCCTTTTTCCATTTCATTTTTCTATACTTCCCTCCTCTTCTCAAATGGCGGCTTAATGACATGTTGCAAGGTTCATATTAATAAGTTCATGTGTACTTGGACAAAGTTAGCTAGGTTGAATAAATGTTGATTGTTGTTTGAACTCCCCTGGTGTCGTTTCACCTTAATTCTGACAAAGGAAATCGATGAACCTGAGTCGCTCCAACTTTGGGACGCGACAACTAATAGATGAAGATAGACTAATCTCATTGAAAGATGGGAATTTCATAGTCAGATTTGTACAAAAAAAATATTGAGGAATTTTTCATGCAAATGAATGAGGTTTTTTTCATATTCTGTAATGATGCAGAGTAATAAAGTAATGGTAACATTACAGAGTATCGTTGCAGAATGATCCTGAGGAGTACAGAAGCTGCTGTGTTGTACAATACCCTAAAGCTCATGCTATTTATATGCCCTTCTTATTTCTACAGCCTTTAAAAAGAATGATATAACTAACTCTGGTTTAGCAGCATTTTATAATTTGTTCTGCACAAAGCAGTGTTTTTCACACTCTGGCATCTTTCATCATAGGCTCTAGAATGCAGGGCCAGCACGAGGGCAGCCTGCTGAAGGAAAGCAGTGCCTTACAAGTAGTGCTTGCCAGTAGCTTTCTGACAAAACTAATTCTGTAGATGCAAATTAGGCCTGCTGAACTTTCACCAATACATGTCATGCTGTTTTCCTCACCAGTGGCTGAAGAGGCATATAATCTCATTTTAAGCGTAATCATACAAAACCTGCACCTGAGAGGCTCTTTTAGGCTGCCTTTGTAGTCAGTGGGAGAAAAACAGTCACTTCCATAGTTCCATTAATCTCATCCTAAAAATATAACACAAGACAGATGAACTGCATGCAAAACACAGCTAACTCTCTCCATTGACCATGTAAGAATCTAGGTGATCAATCCATAACGGCATTGTGGACATTGTGAGAGACTGAATTGTTATCTTGAGTTGTTTGTCTCAAAGTGTAGGGTTCGGCGTTCGGAAGATCTCGCGATGTCACGGAAAGTTAGAGGGTTAGTCACAGCCTTATGATGTGTCTGTAATCCCACCTACCCTTGTTAGTATAAAAGGAATTGACTGCGCAATAAAAGGCGGAAGTTGGCGCTCACACTGTGTGTGTTATCTGTCTCTTTCCCTGGTCTGGGGGGTGATCAGTGATCTAATCGTGGCACCTTGATATGCGGCGAACGCTACGTCAAAGATTGTTTGTTGTGAGAGACTGGACTATCATCTCAAGCCATTCATCTCAAGGATTGTTTGCTGTGACTTATCCCAGAGATGGCTTGTTTAAGCAGGGCACTCCTCTGTCCAAAAGGATGATTACCAGGCCATTGAGGCATCCAGGGCCGGAGACAGGCTGGAGCCAATGAAGAATGTGGAGACTACCATTCTCATGGAAACTGTAGTCTTTGAGAAAAGATACTGGTTTCTGGTGTTGATCACTCGAAGGTGGGGTGATAGATGAAACCTGCAGCGCATGAACAGTGTGTGAACAGTACATATGTGCATGTGTCATCGAACTATGTCCTATAAAAAAAACATAGAGACAAGCCATGGTGTTCACCCACCATCAAAGAACTGAAGACTAAGGACCAACAGGACGCCACTGGATCCATGGTGGTGACTATCCTTGCCACTCTATCCTGACTGCTTGCTTGAATTCTGCCTCTTCTTCCATTCTATCCTATCGCTACTATTTTCTACTTTTGATAATAAAAGCTCTTTTGGGTATATGGTATTTGACCTCGTTTGTGTCTTAAGCTCGCTCTTGGGATCATATCAAAACCTTCCCCGACATTGGATCAGAACAGACATTTAAAGAAGAATGAGTTAAAACCTAATTTTATGAGCCAATTTTTCCAAGCACAAGAAATCTTCTTATAACACGAAATTCTATGTCTTTTACTTATATAGGCCTATTTTCCTATGCAGCAGCTACATGAGTTGTAGGTGTAAAACTAATTTTTTTTCAAATATTTGTTTCTATAGCTTGGTTCCAAAGTATTTTTTTTCCCTGAAACCTGAAAGTCCTTATTTAATTGGAAGTTTCATTATTTAAATTTTATTCTATTCAGTTCTGTCCATGTTGGAAATTTGGAAGATCTCACAAATTATAAGAAAAAAATACATGCATTACTTCAAAAGGATCAGAAAACATGATTCTATGCATCCAAAGCATGTTATATTTCTATGACAACCAAAATGAAAAGCAACCAGGGGCCTTCTAGACCCATCACATTCTACTCACACCTGAATTTTAGCTTAATTTTTTGAGTTCTGGTTTCCTCAGATTTTCCGCAAATGTTCCAGGAAGTCCTAACAGTGTCAGACCTCCTCCAGTCCATCCTAGCCAGTCTACCATCTCACAGCAAACCAGATGCAGAGCAAGCCATAACTGCAGCTGAAAAGAACAGAGAAAAGAAGACTAGCTGTCCATGTAAATATGGAAACAGGTTGTCCCAGCCTAGCACAGGTATGAGCATAGCCTCTGCAGTTTCTCCAGAGATCAAAAAAGAACAGAATGGGCTTTGACAAAAGCTCCAGACAAAGAGAAATGGAAAAATAGGATAATAAGTAACAGAAAACAGTGAAGGACAAAAGGGTACAGAGAAACAAAAAACAAAACAGTATTCCATTAAATTGGATTCAAAGGAAGGATGGGAAATAAACAATGAAGTAGGATATATTAAGTGATAAATAATACAAAATAGATCTTAGTACACACATGTAGAACAATAAACTTAACTGTAGTCAGCAGTGGTTAGGGAAATTAGACCAGGAGAAAATGACAGTATTGAGATGGGGAACCAAAGGAACCTTAGTAGATATAGTAGATATATGAATGTAGATAGGAATTGTTTAATAATTATCTAGCTTATAATGAAGTTAAAAAAGTTTCAATAGAGGTAGACATGGCCCAAGGGGATGAGAAGTGATGTTTAACGTTTGCATTGTTGAGGCTGGCTGGGGCAGGAGATAGTCCCTGATAAGAAGCAGCAGTCGACCCCAAGAACCAGCCAGGACCAGCCTTGTGATTTGATAAATGCCAAGGAGCGACTGAGTCTGCGCAGGGACAGAAGGTTAAGAGTTCACCGTGAAGAGGACATACAGCCTTCATCTTCACGACCACCAGACGACCACCATATGGAGGCACTGCACAAGCACAGTTGAGAGGAGACTATGGAAATGACTTCCTGGAGCTAATTTTAATATGAAGCGGGGATAGGTAATGCCTATGTATAGGCGTATTGTGAAACTGTATGTATATGTAACTCTTGACTGTATAAATTTAAAGCGAACAGCCAAGTCAGGCGCGCACGACTTTGGTGGGACTACCCCCCGTGCTGCCCAGTGCTGAATGAACATACCTACTTTACAATCTCACTGATTGTGGAGTCTGTTTTCTGCACGTCAGTTTGACCAATTTCCCAGCTGAAAATTGTGGTCACTGTAGTGACTTGCCTACCCAAATAACATCAAAGTTTTTACTTATGGCCCTCCATTGATTCCCTGAAAGATCTTTCCTTGAAGACTGTACTTTTAGAAATTATATAACATGTAACTCTAGTATTTTGCTGACACCAAGATGTCATTCTCAGAAATAACACCTTTTCAGGGTGCCGCTTCCAGAGTGAGGCAGTGGCAGGGCACTCCTCCAGATTTCAATGGTTAATACACACGTGTTAAGAGAACAGTTAGCACATAGGCAGTAGCATTAAATCATCTTAATACTGTACTGACTTAGCGCAGTTTTAGCAAAGTAACAAGTTACAAATAACACTTGTACGCATACACCTTTAATTCAGAGTTCAAGAACTACATGAAATGAGTTTTGTGACCCTGATCCAATGGCCAGAAGCCAAGTGTACACATCAATAAAACCACGGCCTCAACTGAGACTAATTAGCACACTAGCAGACAACGTCAGTGCACTTGCCAGGCATTGAATGGTCAAAAAGCTACATGTCTTCTATCTCTTTTCAGAAACATGCTGTGGGATGAGAAATTTTTACCACCGTTCCTCATGTTGAACCTGGTTTTTGGACTAAGCAGAAGAATGAGGTCTTCAGGGATATATATTTTTCTGGGAAATTAGATCTTTACAAGTAATTAAAAGTATCTCTTAGTGAGTCCAATTTTAAATGGAGTTATTGTCACAATAAGCAGAACAGTGTATTTTTGCTTCTGAATTCCCACATCACTCTCAGAAGGAAAGACTTGCTTCTTAATATGCGCATTTTCATTTTCTTTTTTAATACAGATCTAATTATCTAACTATCCTCTATCTTTCAACATTTTATTCAATTTATCTGTAGACTATCCAAACAAATACACTAAATGACGGCACTTAATGAAACCTTTGGCCACACTGTTTGCTCATGAAATCGTAAATACTTCCCGGACAAAATTAGCAATAGCAGAAGCCTTTCCAAGCACACAGTTGATGATATTGAACAATTCAAGAAATGCCTTAGGATGTAACATCTTATCCACAAATGTACTTATTATTTGCTCCTTCCCAGTACCTCTGTAACAGGATGCTTAAGAGGAACGGTCAGGTGTCATGTCCTCAAATGTCTTTGGAGTGCAAGGTTCTGTAAGCAGGTCAACAAAGACTACTTCTACTCTACCTAATAGTGCAGAGCAGCAGCACCTTGAGTAGTACTAAGCCTGATCAACCTCACCTGGGACCTCTACCCACACCAGTGGACCTAGGAGCTCTCAGCCTGGGGCCTTCATTTTCCACCTGAGCTGTGTTGAAGGAGTGCTAGCTTCTGAGCTAGAAGCAAGCTGAGCATGAGCCAGCAGCCTACTCTGCCAGCAGAGATGGCCAGCAATATCCTGGGCTATTATGTACAGAGGCACAGACAGTAGGTTCAGAGAAGTGAGTCTCCCTTTTATTCATTGCTCATTAGATCATACCAAGATGCTGTGTCCAGTTTGGGTCACCCAGTACAACAGAGGCATCTACAAACTGAAGCAAGGTAAGAGGAAGGATGTGAAGTCCATCAATGCTGGAGCACTTGCCATGTGAGGAGAGGCTGAGGGAGCTGGGCTTGTTCATCCTGGAAAAGAGATGGCTGCAGGGATGGGGGGTGGGGGGGTGCGAGTGGGTGGACATGACAAAAAGAGTAGGTATAAATTGAAACAAGATGCTTAAGGCTGGATATAAGAATAAGCTTTTTCCTCACAAGGGCAGTCAAGCATGGGAGTAGGTTGCTTAGTGAAGTTGTGTGGACTCCATCCCTGGAGATTTTCAAGACCAGGCTGGCCCTGCTGGCTCGAGTAGCAGGTCTGACTACAGACCTCCCAAAGTCCCTTCCCACCTGAGTCACTCTGCGATGCTATGACTGTAAGGTAGGAATGACTAGGATGTTTACTTCAAAAGGACACCACTAGTGCTACAGAGCTAACATCAACAGATTCAGGCTGTTACAGTGGCTATATCATACTGGTACCACCATAGCACCATTCCTGACTAATTTCTCTTCATTTGGGAAAAGGATTCCTAGCCTTGAGAACAAGCAATCCCAAGAGAGAAACAAACCATATAGATTATCAAATTCCTGACTTTCCATCTGCTAATTGTGTCTTCTTTTACTAAGATAAGCTTCTAGTATGAGTAAATGATGGATGTAGAGAAAAGACCTAGCCTTAGCAGCTAATTCTGCTCTGTTACATCCAAAATCTCAGTATGGGTGAAAGGAAGCATCTTTTATTCATAGAGCTATAAGTATATTAGTACAATTAATGCCATAATGCTCTAATAGTCCAAATCATGCAAGTGAAACAGAAAAGCCTTATTAAAAAAAATTAAAACTGTTATTTGAGTGTTTCTAGTATCTGCCCATTTTCTGTAGAGTTATGCTCACCTTTTCAAGGTTCCAGTGTGTCCCAAGGCTGACAATTTCAGTTGTCTTGAAGAAGACTGAGGATGTTTGAGTTCCGAGTATCCTGAAGTCTTCACTGGGAGGAGTATGGTGTTGATGGTAGGATATTTTTCCTCATTAGTCTGGGGTCCCCTTGGCTTTCTTTTAATACATTTTCCCATCCCCACCTACTCCCTTCCCCTTGCTACCATGGAAAGGGGTTAAAGCTGCCTCACAGCATCCCAATATCCCCAGGGCCCATTTGTCTGGTAGGGACTGCCTGGGGCTGTATTTTGGGTTTGTGTGGT